>NW_016107404.1:5710773-5816878 GCF_001604975.1 Cebus imitator | reverse complement strand
TTTTTTTTTTTTTTTCAAGAATGTCAGTCCTATTTTCTTTGTGTGAACTTCTCTTATTATTTCATCAAGATCTTTTGTAAAAGTCACCATATCATCTCTAAATCTTTCTCGTAATATCAAAGACAGAATTACTCACTTTCTTACTTTCAACTCTAGAAACAAGGTCCTTTCACCTTTATGTTAATATATCAACAGCAGTCAGGATACTATCTAGCAGAAAACATGGGGCTTATTGAGACACCTAAATCCTCTTTCCTCTTTGTCACTGTTTCTTTCTGCTCTTCTTTCTCCCTCTTTCTATGTATGTTTATGTGTGATTTGAGGGTAGTTATGGTTAGAAAAAAAATGACTTCTCATTACCATGTATTAGATTTTCTATCATAAGAAGATAAGAACAGAGAATTTAAATAACTGTCAAAATATTTGAGATCTAAAACAGACAATTTCCGCACTAAGTCTAATACTATCTCAACTACCTGGAACAAAACTAAGCAGAATACATACGTGTGTGTGTGTGTGTGTGTGTGTGTGTGTGTGTGTGTGTGTATGTAAATAAACTAAAATATATATAGATAATTATATATCTTTTACTATATCTACTATATCTATATATCTATATATAGATAATATATATATTATCTATATTTAGTAGCATATATATAGTAGGATACAGTAAATAGAGAGAGAATGACATAAAGGATTTAGTTTTATTAGGCTTCTAAGATTTATTCTTGGAATACATCTTTGGAGGATCTGAAATTAAATAAATCTTTTACCTCTTCAAGTACATCATGGCATAGAATTGAGGTTCATAATAAACATTCTTACCACGTTTCATTGTTTAAACCTTTTTGGCAGTTTCAGAATACTTAGAGGTCATCTATAAGTAAATCCCTTATTCATTCTTGTGACAATGCTAAATCCCAAAGAAGTAAAGTGAACAGTTTAAGGTCACCCAGCCGCTAAGACCAATTGCAAGTCAAGACACAAAATTTCATCATCACCAGTTTTTATCATTTTATAAAGCTGCCTCTATCAACAATTTGCTAATAAATTGCTTTTATTTTTATCATAACACTTGGTTTTCCTACTTAAAATCATGCAGTAGCTTCCAGTTATCCTAAGTTTAAAGTACGTACTCCTTAGTAGAATTTCAGGGTATGTTCATGATCTAGTCTCTGATTATAGCTCTAACCTCAGACTCACAATTACTGTGCTTGCATGCTATGCTTTGGTTTCTACAAAGTGATTCATCTATCTTAAACCTCTGTCCTCTAAAGATAGAAGCTGTTATAAACTGAATGATTATGTCTCCCCAAAATTCAGATGTTGAAGCCCTAATCCCAAAAGTGGTGGTATTTCAGAGTAGAGCCTTTGGCAAGTAAATAGGTTTAGATGAGGTCATGATGGTGAGGCTCTCAAGATGGGATTTATATCCTTACAGGAGAGAAAGACCAGCACTCACTCACTCTCCACCAGGGAGACACACAGCAAGAAGCTAGACATCTGCAAGCCAGGGAGAGGGCCCTCATTAAGAACCTGACCATGTTAGCACCCTATTCTTTGATTTCTTGGCCTCAAGAACTTTAGGAAATAAATGTATGTTGTTTAAGCCAACCAGTATGTGTTATTTTATTATAGCAGCCTGAGCAGATTAAGAAGCACAACATTATGTCTCCCTTTTTCGCCTCCCTAATTCCCATTCGTCCTTCTGTTTTTACCTTATTTACATTATTTTAGGAAATCTTCCATAAAGTTCCAAGACTGGAATCAAAGACTTTATTATGTGTCCCTATAATATTAAATATCTCCTTTCATAATGTATATATCAGGGTATTATGTTTATTCATGTACGTGTATGTATACTTCCACAAAACTACAAGCTCCATGGTAGTAAGGACTCTATCTGTTTTGCTCAGCATTCTATTGTGAGCATTATCATAGAGGTACTCATGAAGTTATGAAGATCTTTGAGATAAGCGTATTCTTAAGCTAAAATAATTCTTTTTTCTTTATATATAAATAAAATTAAAGGAGGGAAAGAGAGAAGCTTTAATATTACTTTATGAAGCAAAATGTTTAAAAATGTAAATGAAAACACCCATAAGTATTGTGATTAATATGATTATTTCATTTGGAATAATCATATGAAGTACTCGAGTTTTTAGATTTGTATTGTTAGCCTATTTACAACTACCACTTAAGAATTATAGGCTTTTTTGTAAGGTTAAAAAAATGTAAATAAGAAACTACTAATTGTTTGATAATTATACTATATGTATATACACAAATTCCCTATGATGTTTTTATTTTTTTTAATGTACAATATATTTTTCCCAACAATTTCTTAGAAGTCTTGCCTATTACACTGTAAACCTGGTAAGAATTATGCATCAAATTCAAATAATTTAACTGAAAATTATAACTTTTAATCTTTCAGCTCAATTTAGATCTGCCTAGCAAATTTAGTACAATAATTCTGAAATAACCTGAACTTTCAAAGTATATGTCAACTTTCTTTTTTTGTTATTCAATGCTATTTGAGTGCCAACGTAGGGTAATACAGGAAATATAAACCATCCCCTACTCTCAACTCCTTTTTCTCTCAATACAAGCTTATGTTAAAGTTTCACTTTTTTAAAAAATTATTCAAGAACCTTATCAGTTACACAGAGTTCACAATACACCAGCTGTTAATTCATTCTTTCATTCACAAATGTGCTAGGCACTATGCTGGATGTAAGGGAGACAGTGGTGAGCAAATCATATCATATATTCTTAGACATACTCTGGAAAGATGGATTCATATAAGTTACACTAATGAAGTTTAACTGCCACTTGAGATAAGTACTCTGTGTGTTCAACAAGGAAAGCTTTGCGCAATTAAGCCAGAAGAGGGGGTCATCAAGGATAAAGCACTTAAGCTAACTTATGAATTATGAAATCAAGTTAAAAAGGCAAAGAGAGGGCCGGGCACGGTGGCTCACGCCTGTAATCCCAGCACTTTGGGAGGCCGAGGCGGGTGGATCACGAGGTCAAGAGATTGAGACCATCCTGGTCAACATGGTGAAACCCCGTCTCTACTAAAAATACAAAAAAATTAGCTGGGCATGGTGGCGCGTGCCTGTAATCCCAGCTACTCAGGAGGTTGAGGCAGGAGAATTGCCTGAACCCAGGAGGCGGAGGTTGCGGTGAGCCGAGATTGCGCCATTGCACTCCAGCCTGGGTAACAACAGCAAAACTCTGTCTCAAAAAAAAAAAAGAGAGAGAGAGAGAGAGAGAGAGAGAGAGAGAGAGAGAGAGAGAGAGGTGTGTGTATGTGTTGGAAAGAGGGTTGTGCATGGAGGAATGTTTCAAACAGTATAAAACGGTATGTGCAAATGGTCTGTGGCCAAAGAGGGAATGGTAGAGTCCAGAGAAGGGTAAAAAGCGGTAATAGATAAGAGAAAAATATAACAGGACACTTATGAAATACCCAGGGGCTTACAGTCTATGTTAAAGATTCAGCCTTACCTTAAAAACAATGATAAGCCACTGAAGGCTATTTAGCAGGTGTGAAAAAGGTGATATAATCACATGTCAATTTGTCAACTGTGAAAGATTGCTGTAAACCATATTAGAGGAGGTTTAGGGTTTATTTTGGAAAAGCAATTAAGAGAATACTAAAAGATTCCAGACAAGAGATGATGTTAGGACAAGATGATGATGCCCTAAAAATGAGAGTTTCATAAAGAAGGAGGAGAGTGGCAAGATTTACAAGATACTTAAAATGTAAAATTGACAAGATTGATGATGAATTGAATATGTCTGGGGGCATTAGAATGAGAGATGTCAATCATAACTACTAGGTTTCTGATTTCAGTAACTATTATGATTTATTTCATTCTCTTAAATATGTATATATTAGGGACAGGTATTGAAAACCCTAAAATCAAATATTCCTGAACTTTGTGGATGAAAATATATATCATGAAATTCATTTTAAAGATAAAGTAAGACTTTAACACCCTAGTATGGCAGAATGACCATTAAACTTTAACCTCTCATTCTGATCACCGTTTACGTATCAACATTGACAGAGATTTGAAGATAAGAGCTGATATTTTATATTTGCTTTTTTGATTTATGATGGAAGACTCTCCTTCATTGCCAAAAAATTACAATACTATAAAAATACATAAACAATCCTCTTGCTTAGAAAAAAATTATAGTCTAGATAAGGGTATTGCAAACTGAATACTGGCTTTTCCATACTAGACCTACTATAAGGGTTAAATATCTGAATCAAGATTTCATTCTCATCTTCTTATAGATATGGCTAAAAATACCACAATCAAATATAAAATTAATACATAAAAGTAATACTGTATCTTTTTTAGCAGTGTTTCTTAAATTACATTGAAATGAATGAAAATTTTACTAAACCTCATATTTGATTTGGTAAGACACAGAATCATTATGCTGGCGTATGTAAGGCTCCTGTGTCTTCTGAAACAAATAAATCTAAAGACAAAAGGCCAAGGGTGTGAAACGGAGAAAGCCTGTTTTGCCATTGTTGAGTGAAGTTCAGGGGAGATACAGAGCTACCTGATGACTCTTCAAGGTGCACATTATTTTTGTTATTTTCATTTTCTCATTTAAAATTTCCTCTTGTATACACAGCCCAATCGAAAAAACATTGAGGACTTTTATTTTTGTGTGAATATAATAAGCACTGACAGTACTCCAAACAAATAGTAACGAATGGGCTGTAGATATTAAGTTTAAGAACAGTACATTCTAAAACTAGTACAAGAAGAAACAATGACATACTAGAAGAACAGGGTAGATAAATTCTAGGAGAGAGGAATAAAAACAGTTATATTAACATGGAGTAGAAAAGATTACCATGGATTAATGGGTGTGAAAATTAGATATCAAGTTTCTCAGTCTTTAGCTGCATTCGTGCCCAGATTAACTACCTGAAAAGTGAATGATGATTTATTTTAATTTGTAAGCTGCTGTTTACAAGTGCTAATATGAATGTAACTGTGCATCATTTTAAGCCAAGTTGCTATAAATCATAGATGATAGATATTTGAGCTAGAAAGCTTCTCTCCATGGAAAATGTACCAATTAGAAACACACTTTATGAGGAAATATTTCATTAGTTTGATCCTATTGCTTAGTGGGAATGGTATCCCAAATCTTCATACATTTCTCAAATTATTTATTTTTTATGATATTGAGAAAAGCCTTTACAAAATGAAGCTAATGGCCATATGTGTGAGAAGAATGTGAATAACAGATGACAAAAAATAAATATCTCTGAATGGTATCTAGAAAACTGGCCTATTTGGGTGTAATTATTTGATGTATATTATCATAAAAATCTTATGTCTAAATAATGGTAATGTAAAGCCATGCAGATCCCCTTGAAAGAGAATTGTGATAATTGCTGGTACATGCCAAAATAATTGGTTTTGCTGATCAAAAACTTTCCTGTTAGGTACCAAAATGTAACATCTGCCAGTGATATAATGGACCAATAATTGAAGCATATAGTGTATCCTCATAGGGGCTACACTGCTGTTTTATTTATTCTTGCCCAACCGTGAAGATAAACTTCACTAAATACATGTGATATCCCGTCAATTCGGGGTAAGCATTTTTTTTTCTTGGACAGATGGTTGGTGAGCGAAACACCTGGATCATCCCAGAGCTTCAAAATTACAATCATAGTGAATATATGATGTCAGAAACAAGTCCACTTAGACTAAAAACATTTGAATATGCAAAGACAATAACCTTTTCCCTTTCCAGTTCAGCTGTGAACTAACATCGTCTCATTTGCCTTTAAAATCACTCTATTCCAACATGACAGGTTTAAATTTGTAGGTCACCCCATCACAGATTTCTTACTCTGTCTGAAACCTTACTAATCAGAAACAAAGCAGTATGCTGAGAGGGTATTTGCAATAGAACATTCAACTTAAAATACAAAATGAATTTCTATCCTCTAGAACATTTTCTCTAATGTCACCAATTTCTTGACTCACTATTCGAACTGCAGATTTATTATTACCTAACAGCACACTATTCATTTAGAAAAGTGTATTTCTAATTATATCATTTTCTGCCTCACTTGCAAATTCAACTGTATGTTTCCTAAGATTCTTTGGTTACGCTCTTGGGGACATTTAGTGAATGTTTACTGACAAGTATTTACAGCCAGTTAAATAATCATGCCCTCTATAGTTTCACTTCTGTACAATAATTCCATTATACTGATAACTAGTACTTAACTATGAGTAGTGCTTTTATTTTATGATAGTCTGTTCTAGGTATCTCCCATGTAATAAGTCATTTAATGCTAACGACTGTTGATGATATCAGAATTGTTTTTATTTCAATTCTATAGATGATTGAGACCCCAAATAGTTAAACAACTTCCCCAAGGTCATGAAGCCACTAAGTTGTAGACCCAAAACTGGAGCCTAGGGAGTCTTTCATCAGATCACCTGCCTTTGTCCACTCTTCATTACTGTTTTCCTGTAACTTAATGTGATTTATGATAAAGTTTAAGCTTTAGTCTTATATAAATATGCCTTTCTATGTTTCAAGTGTTTAGCTTTGTATACATCAAATATCAAAGATTTTTTTTTCCCCGTTGGGCTGCCAGTATTGAATATGTGGCATGTAAGATGTATAATATGTATTTATGTGTGAATATGCACATATATATTTCTAATCCATTAACACACCATAGAATTATGTAACATAGAGTATTATGTAAAATGCAGATCTCTTTATCAGCTACTTTTGAAAACTTGTAAATAATTTCAATATTAAAATGCTATTGGCTGAATTATAACACATTACTAATAATCATATACATATGTTTATCACACAGATTTTCAGCTTATTCTACACAGCCTGCACTCATTAAGCAGAAATATTCTGCTTTTGCTCCAATGTGTGGCAGTTACATTTCATGACTGACAATTATGTCATAATAAAAACTAAGTCATAATTAATAAAAATCAAAATGCATACCTGTTAACATTCATTTAATGGTTTAATAAAATAGGAGAGGGTTTTATGAAAATGCCTATACAAACAAGAGGCCTAATTTCCAATTAGAATCAACACTTATAATTCTTCAGGTTCCTAAAAGTGAGGGAAAACCTAATCTACTCATTCTTCACATATCCTTCTACCCCCAAAGGGGCAGCTACTTTCAAAGGAAATCACAGTTAAAATATCTGTTCCCTCTACATGGGTTAGAAATACTTTTGTGACATAACTAATACACTACAAAAAAATACTGCAAGTGTAAGATCAGAAATTATCTATGGTAACCTTAACACATCTGAGTATCAGGCTTATAATTATAGATTCACATGGAAAATTAAATTAACAACCAAAATAGCCCTTAACTGAATAGATGTATCATAAGAATAGTTAACATTCCCCAAGAATTCACTGCATGCCAGGAATGTTCTAAATTTCTAGTATCTATTAATTTATTTAATCCTAATAACACTATGAAGTCAATATTATTATTCCCATTTTAATGATGATGAAATAAGCACAAAAAAGCTAAATAACTTGTCCTGAGTCACTTACAAATCACTGGGGATGGTATTGAACCCAGCTGGTATCCCTCAAGAACCCGCATTTTTAATCACAATTCTTGACAGTTTTTTTGATCCATATTATTTATAAACAATTAGCTTATTTCAAATTTTGCACTATTTCAAGTGATGTTATTATAAGCATGCTAGTATCCATACCTTTTTGAGCTTGTCCTAGTACTTTTAGGGTAAAGTTCCTAGGGATGTAAATGCTGAATCAAAGGACATGCACATTCATCACTGTCAGGTTTGTAGGTGAAAAATGATGCTCTGAATTGTTGTTTTAATTTGCATTTTTATTAGTTAGGTTGAGCATATTTTATTTCAGTGGTGTCTTAGAACCAGCTCATGCAGGTTTTGATTATTTCTTCCCACCCAACTACACCTTGAATAAAATGAAGTTAGTAGCTTGAAATTGAACACAGCTGGGAATTTTTGCAGCTTTGAAATCAGCACAGGATAAAAATTAGATTTGTTTTGTTTGTTTTATTTTGCTTTGCTTTGGATAGTTGCTTAAAACTATACCTTCATATGCCATGTATGTTTCTGTTATGAATAGACTACTCATATTCTTTGCTCAGGTAAAAGTTGGGTTGAGTTTGTTTTTTATTGATTTTTAAGATGAGTGTTTTTAATCTAATACATTATAAACAAGAGGAAAAACTTTTGTTATTCTAGCAATCATGATTCTGGTCATACAACTTAACATTTGTTCAAAAATAATACAGATGAAACCCAAAGTGAAAATGATTATCAGTTTCAATTTAGAATCTGCTATAAAATTTAAATATTAGGTCTTCTTATGATAAAATGGTATTTTAAGTTTGAAATTACTAAAATAGATGTATATATATAATATAGGCCTTATTTTAAAATAGATGTATGTATATAATATATGACTTTCAGAAATGCTGTAAGATAGAGGTTGGTGAATACACCCTAAGGCTCTGAAGTAGCAGAAACTTGAGGTTGTAGTAATAAAAAAGAAAAAATAAAACACTTGGGATTGCAATTTTACTGTCATAAAACTTTAAACTTCTGTAGATTTTATATGTTAATGCCAATGCTGAAGCATTAGAAACGGAGGACTGAACCATGGGTAATCCAGTTAGCTTGCTATGTAACTTTTAGCTAGCAGGTAATCTCCCAGTTACTGATTTTCAAACAATAGCAATCTTCCTGAAGCTACATATACCTAGTAAAAACTGCTTCTGTTAAAAATCAATGATGAGATATCACTAAATTAGTTGACATAAAACAAATAGGATTTAAACTGCATTTTTCAAACAAAATTTATCTTGAATTTTAAAAGGAACATAATTGTTATCATTTTCATATACCTTTTAACTTTCTATTCAAATACATTGAAATACTGCACTATGGAGAATTTTTTTTTTCTGCACTTCCAGTTAATTTATAAAAGTAGACTATACAAGATGTATAGTCCATTGTAGTAACATGAAAGAACATTTTTCAGGACAAAGAAATTAAAATAGTTTCAACAGGAAAATCTGCCAAACCAAGTGACCATGAAATTCATTTACACATAATTTTTCTATTGCTGGTCAAGAACAATCAGAAAATAAGCTACTGTTCATCTATTTTTCCAAAGATATTTTTACAGATTAACTACAGGACAAAGGTCTATTCTTTTTCATTTTGAATTTGTGATTTAAGAACCTGACACTTTTGAAAAATGCCTTATTACTGCTTTCAGCATGTTCTGTTCCCATTCTGTATGTTTTCAAAATCATTATATCATATTTATGAAGTGACCATACACATCACCAGCAATTTTCATAACTGCTTTTCTCCTGCCTTAGGTCATTGTGGACTGAATGTTTTAAAATGAAATAAAACATTTTATGTGCCACAGAGTAAGAAATGGACTGAATCAAGGGGCTGTGGTTCTTGGTGTTCTCTGCTGTAGCCTGGGGCTAATTCCCATTTTCAAAACTTTGCTCAAATCTTGATCCTTGCCTGAAATGACCCGGTCTTCTTTTTCCCCCACCAACTCTTAACCTAATTATTTTCTAAGACACTGCCAAAAACCCTATGTTCTTGACTATTTCAACTTTTATTAATAACCCCCTTCTCACTTTGACTCCAAGTACTCAAAAGTATTTACTATACCCTTTAATACTTATTCATATAAGGCTTTGAATTGGTTAATTTTGTTTTAGGGTTATTTCATTAACAAATTTTCAATTCTATTAATACTAGGCAGGGATTATGTTTATATATCTTTCTAATAGTTCTGATCACCTATCTGGCACATTCAAGTACAGTCAAACACTTGCGTCTTATCCTAGCACATTTTGGAGCACCTAGTAAATACTAAGAGCTTAATAGATTGAGTAAAATTAAAAGAAAGTTTTTTGTTCATTAGTTTTTGTATATTTTACCTGCTATGCAATTTCATTGCAGTTACAAAAATATTACAATTTTAGGTAGATTTGGAAGTAACAGTAAAAATGTAGCAAAGAATAAAAATTGATATTCAAAATCCAGAACATTTTTACAAATGCCTCGAAATTAACTCTGTCTTAATTCAATACCTGGCCCAAGAATCAGTTAATTTGGCTTTCTTTAAAAGAGGTCAGGTTAACTTCACAAGAAATGAAGTATTTTTTGTCTTAGATTCTAGTCTCCTGGCTTCCTCACAAGCTGACAAAATGTTAGGATTAACAAGGACCAATCTCGTACACCTTCACCCATGGTACTCTGTTCATAACACACACACACACACACACACGTGTAACACATATATGAACATCCATGCCTATTACATATCACAGTTACTTCTTATTGTTGTTTTTATTTTATTTTTATTTTTAAGACAGTCTCACTCTGTCACCAAGGTTGGTGTGCAATGGTGCAATTTTGGTTCACTGCATCCTCTGCTTCCTGGGTTAAAGTTATTCTGATGCCTTTGCCTCCCGAGTAGCTGGGATTACAGGTGCACACCACTACATTCAGCTAAGTTTTTGTATTTTTAGTAGTGATGGGTTTTTGCCATGTTGACCAGGTTGCTCTCAAACTCAATTGACCTGCTGGCCTCAGCCTCCAAAAGTACTGGGATTAGAGGCAAGAACCACTGCACCCAGCCAACACAGTTATTTGTTCTTGAGATACATGCTTGGTAGACTTCAAAAAAGAAATGGCTCATCTGCTTGGAATCACTTGAAGACCACAGTTTTAACTGAGGGTTTCAATTATTTTGATATTCAGAAATCATGTGCAATTAAAATACAAATATCCCTCTAGAGATTATTTTTAAAAATCTGTTAACATATAAGTACTTCAGATCTTTCCTAGAGTGTCGGTAAGCTCAGAATAACCTGCAGTAGTCATGGTCATTAGGGTGGGATGTTTAGGGAGAAGAGATTTTTTTTTTTTTTTTTGAGACAGAGTGTCGCTCTGTCACCCAGGCTGGAGTGCAGTGGCACAATCTCAGCTCACTGCAACCTCTGCCTCCTGGGTTCAAGTGATTCCCCTGCCTCAGCCTCCTGAGTAGCTTGGACTACAGGCGCACACCACCACCCCTGGCTAATTTTCTGTACTTTTAGTAGAGACGAAGTATTACCATGTTAGGATGATCTCAATCTCCTGACCTTGTGATCTGCCTCAGCCTCCCAAAGTGCTGGGATTACAAGCATGAGCCACTACACCCAGTGCAAGAGATCGTAAATAGGGCCCACAGTATAAATTCCTGGGGATACAGGACCATTTTAGGGATATTAGGCTTCTGAGGCTTTAGAGGAATAATAAGCTATGACAGAATTTGGGAGAAGTCTGGCCAAAAGAGGATATAATAGAATCTAAAAATCTAACATCTGAGTTGTAGAGTAGGTGTGGGGGACAGGGAGGGAAAGAAAGTTTAATTTACAAATGATAAGCATATTTTGGAAAAGTTTTATTTCTCTTCATGCATATAAAGTACATATTTCAATATTATATGATTTTTTTCATTGTTTTAAAAATGCAAATAAATACATTAAAATTTCTTAGGCAGTTGTCTAATGAATGTTTAAACAGTAAAGTTAATTATCCTACAACTTAATTTGTATTTGATCAAAACAGCTATGTTAGTATTGAATTCAAATGTTTCCTTACAAGGCATGCATTCTTTTAAATTATCTGTCACATAACAAAACCCAAGGCATTTTGAAGCAAAATAAAATTGTATCTCCCATATAGATTTTAAAAATTACAATTAGACTAAATGAGAAAGATAGGATGGAAAGTGCCTCCAGAGGTCATTTAGTCCATTCCCGCTTCTGGCAAGCTTCGCCTAAATCATTTCAAACATATGGCTAACTACCCTGTGCCATCTTTGTTAAACAATCCCCGTTCTTGGCTGCCCACATTAATGATGTGTGTGCCTACAAACTGGTTTAAGTGTTCTAGTGATTTAGCTAGTCAAGAGTGTCAGATAATCTGTCTAATCAATAAGATATCTCTCAGTTAAATCAGTCCAACTGAAAATGTGTTCATTGAACTTAGCTCTTTTTTTCAATTTATGTCACTGGTAAATGCAATTAAAACACTCAGTCAAGTGTGTATGTAAGAGACAACCAGTAAATCAGGTTTTACTTAATCTGACTAAATTGTTCCTGACCTGATTTTAACCAAATTTTACTCACCCTTCCCACCCTGGAGCAAAAGACTGTCTAACTGTTCCTATTCCTAAACTCCTTCAATAAGTCTTCTTTTCTCTACTACTTTTTTATTTAGACAAATAAACTGAAGAGTCAAAGAATGAGACAGGGATCAGAATAAGCCAACATAATTTATAAGGAAATCCAAAAAGAGATTTGTTATATATATTTTAAATCAACATACTCAACAATGATATTCAAAAGAGTACTTGAAAGATAGAAGTATGTAGCAATAAAGCATATAAACATGTCTGCTATTTTCTTTACATTATAGCAGTTCTTTCTAAAAATAAGAACTTCACACTATCTCCACCTTTATTTTCTTTTTATATTTCTCTGTAAGTAATGAGTTTTAAATTTGTCTACTTTTTGAAGTATAGCATTTCGCCCTTAAAATCAAATTTAAATATACAATACTAAGATGCATTTTTCTCTCTGCCTTAGACAAAGATCAGATTTTAGATATTGCTCAGGGGTGAACCCTAAGATCAAATATAGTTGGAGTTTACTTGACTCTACTGTTAAAGGCAAACAGAGGCATACAGACTCAATGACAGTCTAAGATGATCTAGACAACAAATGCAGGATCACAAAACTGTACTATAATACATAAAACATTTGAGCACTATCATTAATATTGCAACTGTCATTTAAAATATTGTGTCACAATTACCAGCATGTAAGATAATTCTCCACTTAAAGGTTTCAAACAGAAAAAAATATATTGTTATTCCTTTATAATTTTTACTGTCAATAAATACTCTGAAATATGGAATCATTGAAGTAGCTTATGTTTAAAAAAATCAAAATAAATTTGAAAGCAAGAATATCAGTCTAAATTTTTTAATTTTTTAAGAACCAGCATTTAAAAATATTCAATACTGAATCTGTTACTATTTTGTAAAATCAATGACATGCAACAGAAAAAGAAAAGAGACATTTAAGTGGCTCAGATTTGGGATAATATCATAAATTCCTTTCAGAGGCTACAGCTAGTGTTGTAAAGGAGAGCAAATAATGATGCAAAAGCAGATACAAATTATTTCAGAGACATTAATGATCTTCAAAGTGAAATATTAGAAGTGACATTATGAAATACAAGCAATGTGACTGAGAGCTCCTAATCTTCTGATATACGGCAATAAAGTCTAATTTTAATGCATTGACAGCTAACCTCAAGAAACAAGACATCTAACTTCAATCTTATAATATTATTTGGTGATATATCCTTACAGTATCATACAGGCACAGAAAATGTTCAAATTTGAATTTACTATCTTTTCTCCTGACAGCTCTAGAATTCCTTATCTTAGCGAATACAGCCACAATCAACCCAGTTGCTCAAGTCAGAGATCAGGTAGCCATCTATGATAAATCCCAAATCCTGGCAGATGTGCCTTATAATACCTTTCAGTTATCTTTCTCTCTTTCTCTTTCTCCCTCTTGTCTCCCTCCCTCCCTATCCTTCCACCCACTACAACTCTAGGGTAAAATCTTACCATCTCTTACCTGGACCATAACATTCTCTTAAATGGTAAGGGTACACCTCCCTCTCCCTACCCGCTAGACACCTCGCCCCTATGTTTCCTGCTTTCTACCAGTCTGTTCTCTCCACTGAAACCAGAATGCTTTTCTAAAAACAGAAAAGCTAATGATGGCAGTCTCCTACATAAAAGTATTCAAAGGCTTTCCATGGTTTTAGTGAACTTGGCCTTTAATGTAAAGATAATTTTCTCTCTGTTTATCTCTTTTGCTTCATCTAGTGCCATCTATTTCTTTGTTCAATAGATTTGAATTATATTTCACCTAGCTGTGTCTTTTACCTGCAACAAGCTTTCTCCCTCTTTCTACTAGATCCTTCAGAACTATGTTTAAGTACTATTATTTCAGGTAATCTTCCTTCAAGATTCCTCAGACTAGGTAAATATTGCCTTATATAGTCTCCCATAGACTCAACATTCTTATAATGTATTCATTGTAATCTACATGAGGATAGAGGCTCAAGGCCTGTCACTATTCCTGACAAATGTGTTCTTATTAAATGCATGTTGAACATTCACTGAGAGCTAAAAAGATACATAAACTGGTTATTTTTTCTATATATGTAGTCAAATTAGTGCCATAGTGACTGTTCTGATTATGTTATCATTCTAAGTTGAGTATCTCTTATCCAAAATGCTTGGGACTGGAAGTATTTCAGATTTCTATTTTTTTGTGTGGAGGAGGGGTATTTCAAAATATTTGCATTATACTGGTTCAGCATCCTAATTTGAAAATCCGAAATCTAAAATGTTCCAGTGAGCATTTTGTTTGAGCATCATATTGGTACTCAAAAAGTTTTGAATTTTGCAGCATTTCAGACTTTGAATTTTCAGATTGGGGATACTCAAACTTTATATGAAATTATTAGTGACTTATCATTCACTTTTCCTTAAATCAGTTGAGTGAATGAGGGTTCTCTTTACTTCCACAATATTCAGATCTCTACTGTTGTCATATCTTCTGCTTACCCTCTCCGCCACTAATTATTCCTGGTGTCATTTTATTTCAAGACTTCTGTCAGCCTCTTTTCTTCATTATTATAGATAAAATTGTACAGTCCTCCAAAAACTCTGCTCCACCTTGAAATGGTCATCCTTTTTTCCCCCATTTCATTCAGAGTTTTACATACTCTCAAGGCTCTTTCTTCAGAGGGGCATATCAAAGAGTTGCTAATAAGAATCTTCAACACCCCAAATTATAAACAAGTTTTATCCCAATAAGTGCCTAGTACACTGCACTAAATATGTAATGGGCACACATGCCACAAAGACATTAAATATTGTGTGTTCAACCCAATTTAAATAAAAAGGTTTCTTCTCTTATTACAGGTCTTTAACCTCACATATCTGAGTACCACCCATAAGAGTCTATCGCTTTGTTTATAATCAGTGATTAGACAGATGCAATTGCTAACCTTCATACTATACATGCTAAGGCTTTAAAGTCTGACTTAAAGAAGTTAAAAAAATTATGCTGACAAGGACCAAAAGATGTAAAACAATTATAATATAAGGTCACCTTTACTGTTAGTCAAACCATTTTAGCTATAATATTATTCACTATATTGGAATCTGTCTTTGTAAGGTTAATAAGAGGATACCTTGTATAGTAAAGCTGACTTTACCAGACATAATGAAATAAAATGTTGATAGGCATATCTACTTTCTAAGTGAAAGTTCTATGTTACTTTTTAGTCATTGTTAGCTATTACATTCTAAAACATTTTATTTACTGAACTAGAAAATTTTTAAATTTCAAATTAGATTATCTTTACTATCTTGAGTCAGCATTATCATTGAAGAGTTCATTAAAATGGTGCAATCAACTTGGATAATTTCTACCTTTTAAGAACTGGGGGGCTATGATACATACATGTATTCATTAGATCTTTAAGATTCTTCACACCACCATTGTTCCTTTGCAGTGAATGCTGCAGCCCTTAGGGTCAGTGTCAACCAATTAAAATTCAAACACATACACTTGAGAGAAGAAACTCTGTTAATCGATTTCATATCTTGATGACAACTTTTACCATAAATTAATATATTTTGGACAATTAAAGTAGGCCATATTTCTATAAAATATGGTATGCCTATTTCAGAGCTGAATATTATTTTAGGAATTAATAAACTAAATCTGGTTCCCATTCACTCTGAAACTATTTTTAGAATTGTATTTCTAAAACGCACATAGGCTCACAAACACATATAATATTCTAATGCATCTCATGTATATAGACTCAATAACACATGTAATATCCTAACACATCTCAATTAGATGAAGTTGGCTAACATCAAGTTTCCCTAAAGTTCACTACCCCTCCTTGAGGATCAATATACTGATAAACATAGGACTACTGTAAGGGAATTTTTTTAAATTAAGATATACCACTGTATAACAACCAAGTTTAATAGCAAGTATAAAATTTCACTAGTAAATGTAGCTCCATAAAACAAGGGTTTAAAAAGTGATTCTCAAATTTTACACTATATAAGAATCATGGATGAGACTTAATACAATACATATTGCATGTCGTATNACACACACACACACACACGTGTAACACATATATGAACATCCATGCCTATTACATATCACAGTTACTTCTTATTGTTGTTTTTATTTTATTTTTATTTTTAAGACAGTCTCACTCTGTCACCAAGGTTGGTGTGCAATGGTGCAATTTTGGTTCACTGCATCCTCTGCTTCCTGGGTTAAAGTTATTCTGATGCCTTTGCCTCCCGAGTAGCTGGGATTACAGGTGCACACCACTACATTCAGCTAAGTTTTTGTATTTTTAGTAGTGATGGGTTTTTGCCATGTTGACCAGGTTGCTCTCAAACTCAATTGACCTGCTGGCCTCAGCCTCCAAAAGTACTGGGATTAGAGGCAAGAACCACTGCACCCAGCCAACACAGTTATTTGTTCTTGAGATACATGCTTGGTAGACTTCAAAAAAGAAATGGCTCATCTGCTTGGAATCACTTGAAGACCACAGTTTTAACTGAGGGTTTCAATTATTTTGATATTCAGAAATCATGTGCAATTAAAATACAAATATCCCTCTAGAGATTATTTTTAAAAATCTGTTAACATATAAGTACTTCAGATCTTTCCTAGAGTGTCGGTAAGCTCAGAATAACCTGCAGTAGTCATGGTCATTAGGGTGGGATGTTTAGGGAGAAGAGATTTTTTTTTTTTTTTTTGAGACAGAGTGTCGCTCTGTCACCCAGGCTGGAGTGCAGTGGCACAATCTCAGCTCACTGCAACCTCTGCCTCCTGGGTTCAAGTGATTCCCCTGCCTCAGCCTCCTGAGTAGCTTGGACTACAGGCGCACACCACCACCCCTGGCTAATTTTCTGTACTTTTAGTAGAGACGAAGTATTACCATGTTAGGATGATCTCAATCTCCTGACCTTGTGATCTGCCTCAGCCTCCCAAAGTGCTGGGATTACAAGCATGAGCCACTACACCCAGTGCAAGAGATCGTAAATAGGGCCCACAGTATAAATTCCTGGGGATACAGGACCATTTTAGGGATATTAGGCTTCTGAGGCTTTAGAGGAATAATAAGCTATGACAGAATTTGGGAGAAGTCTGGCCAAAAGAGGATATAATAGAATCTAAAAATCTAACATCTGAGTTGTAGAGTAGGTGTGGGGGACAGGGAGGGAAAGAAAGTTTAATTTACAAATGATAAGCATATTTTGGAAAAGTTTTATTTCTCTTCATGCATATAAAGTACATATTTCAATATTATATGATTTTTTTCATTGTTTTAAAAATGCAAATAAATACATTAAAATTTCTTAGGCAGTTGTCTAATGAATGTTTAAACAGTAAAGTTAATTATCCTACAACTTAATTTGTATTTGATCAAAACAGCTATGTTAGTATTGAATTCAAATGTTTCCTTACAAGGCATGCATTCTTTTAAATTATCTGTCACATAACAAAACCCAAGGCATTTTGAAGCAAAATAAAATTGTATCTCCCATATAGATTTTAAAAATTACAATTAGACTAAATGAGAAAGATAGGATGGAAAGTGCCTCCAGAGGTCATTTAGTCCATTCCCGCTTCTGGCAAGCTTCGCCTAAATCATTTCAAACATATGGCTAACTACCCTGTGCCATCTTTGTTAAACAATCCCCGTTCTTGGCTGCCCACATTAATGATGTGTGTGCCTACAAACTGGTTTAAGTGTTCTAGTGATTTAGCTAGTCAAGAGTGTCAGATAATCTGTCTAATCAATAAGATATCTCTCAGTTAAATCAGTCCAACTGAAAATGTGTTCATTGAACTTAGCTCTTTTTTTCAATTTATGTCACTGGTAAATGCAATTAAAACACTCAGTCAAGTGTGTATGTAAGAGACAACCAGTAAATCAGGTTTTACTTAATCTGACTAAATTGTTCCTGACCTGATTTTAACCAAATTTTACTCACCCTTCCCACCCTGGAGCAAAAGACTGTCTAACTGTTCCTATTCCTAAACTCCTTCAATAAGTCTTCTTTTCTCTACTACTTTTTTATTTAGACAAATAAACTGAAGAGTCAAAGAATGAGACAGGGATCAGAATAAGCCAACATAATTTATAAGGAAATCCAAAAAGAGATTTGTTATATATATTTTAAATCAACATACTCAACAATGATATTCAAAAGAGTACTTGAAAGATAGAAGTATGTAGCAATAAAGCATATAAACATGTCTGCTATTTTCTTTACATTATAGCAGTTCTTTCTAAAAATAAGAACTTCACACTATCTCCACCTTTATTTTCTTTTTATATTTCTCTGTAAGTAATGAGTTTTAAATTTGTCTACTTTTTGAAGTATAGCATTTCGCCCTTAAAATCAAATTTAAATATACAATACTAAGATGCATTTTTCTCTCTGCCTTAGACAAAGATCAGATTTTAGATATTGCTCAGGGGTGAACCCTAAGATCAAATATAGTTGGAGTTTACTTGACTCTACTGTTAAAGGCAAACAGAGGCATACAGACTCAATGACAGTCTAAGATGATCTAGACAACAAATGCAGGATCACAAAACTGTACTATAATACATAAAACATTTGAGCACTATCATTAATATTGCAACTGTCATTTAAAATATTGTGTCACAATTACCAGCATGTAAGATAATTCTCCACTTAAAGGTTTCAAACAGAAAAAAATATATTGTTATTCCTTTATAATTTTTACTGTCAATAAATACTCTGAAATATGGAATCATTGAAGTAGCTTATGTTTAAAAAAATCAAAATAAATTTGAAAGCAAGAATATCAGTCTAAATTTTTTAATTTTTTAAGAACCAGCATTTAAAAATATTCAATACTGAATCTGTTACTATTTTGTAAAATCAATGACATGCAACAGAAAAAGAAAAGAGACATTTAAGTGGCTCAGATTTGGGATAATATCATAAATTCCTTTCAGAGGCTACAGCTAGTGTTGTAAAGGAGAGCAAATAATGATGCAAAAGCAGATACAAATTATTTCAGAGACATTAATGATCTTCAAAGTGAAATATTAGAAGTGACATTATGAAATACAAGCAATGTGACTGAGAGCTCCTAATCTTCTGATATACGGCAATAAAGTCTAATTTTAATGCATTGACAGCTAACCTCAAGAAACAAGACATCTAACTTCAATCTTATAATATTATTTGGTGATATATCCTTACAGTATCATACAGGCACAGAAAATGTTCAAATTTGAATTTACTATCTTTTCTCCTGACAGCTCTAGAATTCCTTATCTTAGCGAATACAGCCACAATCAACCCAGTTGCTCAAGTCAGAGATCAGGTAGCCATCTATGATAAATCCCAAATCCTGGCAGATGTGCCTTATAATACCTTTCAGTTATCTTTCTCTCTTTCTCTTTCTCCCTCTTGTCTCCCTCCCTCCCTATCCTTCCACCCACTACAACTCTAGGGTAAAATCTTACCATCTCTTACCTGGACCATAACATTCTCTTAAATGGTAAGGGTACACCTCCCTCTCCCTACCCGCTAGACACCTCGCCCCTATGTTTCCTGCTTTCTACCAGTCTGTTCTCTCCACTGAAACCAGAATGCTTTTCTAAAAACAGAAAAGCTAATGATGGCAGTCTCCTACATAAAAGTATTCAAAGGCTTTCCATGGTTTTAGTGAACTTGGCCTTTAATGTAAAGATAATTTTCTCTCTGTTTATCTCTTTTGCTTCATCTAGTGCCATCTATTTCTTTGTTCAATAGATTTGAATTATATTTCACCTAGCTGTGTCTTTTACCTGCAACAAGCTTTCTCCCTCTTTCTACTAGATCCTTCAGAACTATGTTTAAGTACTATTATTTCAGGTAATCTTCCTTCAAGATTCCTCAGACTAGGTAAATATTGCCTTATATAGTCTCCCATAGACTCAACATTCTTATAATGTATTCATTATAATCTACATGAGGATAGAGGCTCAAGGCCTGTCACTATTCCTGACAAATGTGTTCTTATTAAATGCATGTTGAACATTCACTGAGAGCTAAAAAGATACATAAACTGGTTATTTTTTCTATATATGTAGTCAAATTAGTGCCATAGTGACTGTTCTGATTATGTTATCATTCTAAGTTGAGTATCTCTTATCCAAAATGCTTGGGACTGGAAGTATTTCAGATTTCTATTTTTTTGTGTGGAGGAGGGGTATTTCAAAATATTTGCATTATACTGGTTCAGCATCCTAATTTGAAAATCCGAAATCTAAAATGTTCCAGTGAGCATTTTGTTTGAGCATCATATTGGTACTCAAAAAGTTTTGAATTTTGCAGCATTTCAGACTTTGAATTTTCAGATTGGGGATACTCAAACTTTATATGAAATTATTAGTGACTTATCATTCACTTTTCCTTAAATCAGTTGAGTGAATGAGGGTTCTCTTTACTTCCACAATATTCAGATCTCTACTGTTGTCATATCTTCTGCTTACCCTCTCCGCCACTAATTATTCCTGGTGTCATTTTATTTCAAGACTTCTGTCAGCCTCTTTTCTTCATTATTATAGATAAAATTGTACAGTCCTCCAAAAACTCTGCTCCACCTTGAAATGGTCATCCTTTTTTCCCCCATTTCATTCAGAGTTTTACATACTCTCAAGGCTCTTTCTTCAGAGGGGCATATCAAAGAGTTGCTAATAAGAATCTTCAACACCCCAAATTATAAACAAGTTTTATCCCAATAAGTGCCTAGTACACTGCACTAAATATGTAATGGGCACACATGCCACAAAGACATTAAATATTGTGTGTTCAACCCAATTTAAATAAAAAGGTTTCTTCTCTTATTACAGGTCTTTAACCTCACATATCTGAGTACCACCCATAAGAGTCTATCGCTTTGTTTATAATCAGTGATTAGACAGATGCAATTGCTAACCTTCATACTATACATGCTAAGGCTTTAAAGTCTGACTTAAAGAAGTTAAAAAAATTATGCTGACAAGGACCAAAAGATGTAAAACAATTATAATATAAGGTCACCTTTACTGTTAGTCAAACCATTTTAGCTATAATATTATTCACTATATTGGAATCTGTCTTTGTAAGGTTAATAAGAGGATACCTTGTATAGTAAAGCTGACTTTACCAGACATAATGAAATAAAATGTTGATAGGCATATCTACTTTCTAAGTGAAAGTTCTATGTTACTTTTTAGTCATTGTTAGCTATTACATTCTAAAACATTTTATTTACTGAACTAGAAAATTTTTAAATTTCAAATTAGATTATCTTTACTATCTTGAGTCAGCATTATCATTGAAGAGTTCATTAAAATGGTGCAATCAACTTGGATAATTTCTACCTTTTAAGAACTGGGGGGCTATGATACATACATGTATTCATTAGATCTTTAAGATTCTTCACACCACCATTGTTCCTTTGCAGTGAATGCTGCAGCCCTTAGGGTCAGTGTCAACCAATTAAAATTCAAACACATACACTTGAGAGAAGAAACTCTGTTAATCGATTTCATATCTTGATGACAACTTTTACCATAAATTAATATATTTTGGACAATTAAAGTAGGCCATATTTCTATAAAATATGGTATGCCTATTTCAGAGCTGAATATTATTTTAGGAATTAATAAACTAAATCTGGTTCCCATTCACTCTGAAACTATTTTTAGAATTGTATTTCTAAAACGCACATAGGCTCACAAACACATATAATATTCTAATGCATCTCATGTATATAGACTCAATAACACATGTAATATCCTAACACATCTCAATTAGATGAAGTTGGCTAACATCAAGTTTCCCTAAAGTTCACTACCCCTCCTTGAGGATCAATATACTGATAAACATAGGACTACTGTAAGGGAATTTTTTTAAATTAAGATATACCACTGTATAACAACCAAGTTTAATAGCAAGTATAAAATTTCACTAGTAAATGTAGCTCCATAAAACAAGGGTTTAAAAAGTGATTCTCAAATTTTACACTATATAAGAATCATGGATGAGACTTAATACAATACATATTGCATGTCGTATCCCATTTTTCTGATTCTGTGGGTCTGTTCAAGAATTTGCATTTGTAACCATTCCCCAGATGATGCTGATGATGTTGGCCTGAGAACTACACTTTGCAAACCACTGATTTAACAAACCGCCAATTTTTTAATGTCACTGCAAATGAGTTTTTAATGTTATTTAAAAATATATGTATATAATGTGTACTAGGAAACAGAAAATTTCACAACCTAGTTGTGTGTGTGTGTGTGTGTGTGTGTGTGTGTGTGTGTGTGTATTTTATTTTCTTCTTGCCATAATTCTAATTTCCCCTATACTCTGCAAACTCAAGACAGACTAGTTATGTGAGGCACTATTCAAAATTGAAATAGAACTTTGTTTATCCTTCATATTAATTTGTGCATTGGAAACAGTAATTTCTTAGTTTTCATAATTAGTTTCTCAACTGTCTTTCTTCTGAGTATTGTAATCATCCCTTATATATTGAGATCATGTTTTAGTCTATATTTTATGTGGTTTTCCATATATATTTTGCTCATGTAGTCATTTTTCTTTCTCAGAATTAGCTGAAAAAGGCTATTGGGCAAATGGTGAGAAATGCAGGAAAAAAAATAGAAAAATATAACAATAATGCCTTTGGTCTTAAAGCTTTTCTCATTTTTCATGGTCTTATCATGGACAAAGGCCACATCTTTTAAAAAAGGATTCATACTGGGATATTCAGGAGGTCTCTCAGGAATCATATACTATACTCACTAGTAGAGTGGCTTTATTTTTATTCCCAGCTAGTCCACCTGATATCTGAAAAGTTTGCACAGTTACGCTGAGGACCAATCAATAGTATGATTTGCTATCCACAGGGAAGAGGGGAACACCCTCGGATACTTCCTATTTTTAAACAACTAAAGTTTTTTTTGTATTTCCCAAACCATATTGATCCACGAAGCTAATGATAGTTTTTACAAAAGCTCCCTTTTGTAAACTCTGTCACAGAGGAAACCTTGGAAAATTACAATTAACGGCAGGAAAAATGTTGGAAATCTATTTTACCATGTAACTTTGCTGCCAGCTCCTGCTACGTACAAAATAAAGCAAGACCCACATATTTTTCCCTCCTGGGTTTGGATATAGCTGGACTGATGCAATGGCAGTGAAGATGGCTTATATCTATAACTCCAGGGTGCTTTTACTCCCTCCCAACTAATTTACCATCTTGTCCATTATGTGAATGAGCTGTAAAGGCTGAATTGGCATTGCCCCCACTTTTCCATTTCAGCAGAAAATTTTAAAAGAAGGTTGTCACTCTGTAGGCTCAAGTGATGCCATCTGCTTTTCCATTTGGGGAAATGCACATAAAATTGGTGAGAGGGATGCTAAGTATTTAATTAGAGGTAGACTATCAGTTTCCCCAATTTTCTCTAGTTTAACGCATGCTGGGTCATACAAAGAATACACATAAGAAGGCAGAAAATAGTTCATGAGGTCTTGTGGGAGAAATACTAAAATTAGGTTGGCCATTAAACATAACAAATGCACATTTTACTAGTATATTAAACCAAACAGAAAGGTTTTTTTCTAAATGTTAAATACATGAGAACTCTTAGAACACCATAATTGTAGTTCTAAAGAAAGTAATCATATTATTCATATATGAACATCGGTTTCTAGACAAATACATTTCTGAAACGATATAATGAAAGTCATATTTAAAATGGAATTGAATAATTCTCATCAATAATGGATATCTTACTTTTATCTACCAATAAAATCACCTACATAGGGATGTATGTGTATGAGTAACTCTTCATTTATAATACTAAAAAATATGTCATTACAAGTACAGCTTCAAGGGACCAGTAATGTTTATGGTAGACTTTCAAGACTGTTGAGTGTGTAGTTTATCCAAACACTAAAGTTATTTTTTCCTTACAATTCTAGATCTACACCATTGTTTTGACTATGGCACAAATGTAATGCACATTTCAATAAAACAGTACAGCTGGGAATTAACAGGCTAATAAAAAGGACTTTAAAGGTGCATTAAATTAGGATTTAAGATGTCTTCTGCATTTGCAGCATAAATGCTAATAAAAATATACATCTGTTATTAACTTTTTATAGTCATGCAAAGTAATAAAAGCTGAAAATGTCGAAGATTTATCAGCATATATCTTCAAGATGAACAGAATAGAATGAAGGTAGAGAAAGAGAGGTGTTAGAAAGAGGGAGAGAAATTTTTAGAGATGAGAAATAATTTATATATACTTTAGTTTACACACACACACACACACACACACACACACACACTCTCACACACTTTGTTTCCTTTCTAGTACAATCATGTTTATTTTGAGCCTCAAGAAACTTTGGGAATGTTCTTTCATGAAAGTAAAAACCAAGAAAATATTTTCTATCATTTAAATGACTGGAGCATTAAGCTAGGAGATTACTCCAAGGGCAATACTGTGTAACCTGTTACTGTTTCCCTTACCTAACAATATACCACTTGTGTATAATGTGTGCTGACAATACAATCAGGCTTGTTCATTAGGATCATACAACCTGCTACAGGTTGCTTAATAATGCAATAACCTATTCAGAATGCTTATTGCTTAAGTCATAATTGCACAGATCTAATTGTTAAATGTGGCTGGGAAACGAAAATGGTGATCCTCAGAGACAGCTTTGTTTCAAAATTAACATAATCATTAAAGAAAAATAAAAGCATATATTTTTGCTGGCAATAAGGGTTTTTAAGAACTTCTTATGCAAAATGTAACGGAGAAGTCGTGGTTCTCAAAAACAATATAAAAATTATATACTTCCATCTATTAAGCCACATGGAAGAGAAAAGTTTTAGGGTTTTAGCCTCAGAAAGGCTCTAAATTCTTAAGGTGATAAACAATAAACAACAATCTTGTGTTTTCCACATTGGTTATGACTAGTTGGTATAAACTGAACATTTTTAAAATGCATTAAAAATATAGGCAGTCCATGTATTGCCTTTACACTTCTTTGAGAAGCTGAAAAACCACAACACATTAAATTGCAGTAAAATTCAGATAAAATTTTATAATTTTTATATAGTGCGTTAAAATGTTTAAATAAATTTACATTAACTATATCAAGTATTATTTTATTGTGGATAATAATAGGATCCTCATTTGCCAGAACAAATTATAAACTTGGTATTATAAATTTTTTCTCTATCCTTTAAAATACCAATTTGTCAGGATTTAAAAATATTCTGAATAGCAATAGTTATTAGCTGTAAATTGTCTAAGCTGACAATTACTCAAGGTGCTACTTTCTAAGAAAATCCAATAAACAAATATGCTCAGATTTTAAAAAAGACTTACAAAATACTTAATCTGCTATTTACAGTGTATCACATAACAAGTCAGATAGTCAGAATATTATTTTTAAACCAATTTTTAATTAGGCTATTTTAAAATGTAAATTAATTAAATAAAATATGCACCCTTTAAAGGCATAATTGTAGTTCTTATAAAATATGTAAATCAATTTGGGCTTCCTAATAAAATTTTCTGAAGCATAATTTTTAATATGACACAGCATAATTCATAAATTGATTATTGTTTTCATGCATATTAACTTTATAGAATAAAAATAACAAAAATACGGCTTACCATAGCCCTATAATTCATCTGTATAAATAATATTAAAAGCATATTTTAAGGAATTCATTTCAGAAATGTTTATGTTGTGAGTTACCATGGAAACATTAAAGAGGCCACAACCAAGGGAATACAGGATTAAATAGTCTTGGTTTCCTTATGTTACAGAGTTATTTCCTTTATATCATAATTAAGGAGTAGGAGTATTTCAGGAAGACGGAAAACTTTATTTTTAATTGTAATACAGTCCACCATGCATTCCTGGAAATAGTCATCCAAAAATAAAATTATGTAGAAACCTGTCAGCATCTAGTAAGACTAATAAAAGCAATGTTAATGTGCAGTTGACCCTTGAACAATGCAGAGGTTAAGGGGGCCAAACTCCCCCACCCCATGCAGTCAAAAATCTATGGATAACTTTTGATTCCCTAAAACTTAACTACTGCTGGCTCGAAGCTTTACCAATAACAAGCAGTTGATTAAAACATATTTTATATGTTATATGTATTATATACTATATTCTTATGATTAAGAAAGCTAAAGAAAAGAAAATGTTATTAACAAAATTATAAGGAAGAGAAAATATACTTAATGTATTCATTAAGTGGAAGCAGAACATTATAACATTCTTCATTCTCATCTTTATACTGAGTATGCTAAGGAGGAAGAGCAGGAAGAGGCACTGGTCTTGCCTTCTCAGGGGTGGCAGAGGCAGAAGACGGGGAGGAGGTAGAAGGGGAGGCAAGAGAGACAGGTGCGCTGGGTGTAAGTTTATTGAAAAAAAAAATCATGTGTAAGAAGGACCATGTAGTTCAAACCTGCGTTTTTCAAAAGTCAGCTTTAATTTATAATAATAAAGTAATTTGGGCTGAAAATGATGTAATATAATTCTACTTTGTACAGAGGTAAGGAAAGAAGTAGAAATCTCATAAAAGTACTAAGCCTGATAGAATAGTACTGTTTACTGATCTGACATAAATTACATCAATTTAAGTGACTATTTTGACTATACCTTAAATGAAATAGCATGGTTTCATCATAAATTCAAATTCTCATAAGTGCCCAAATTAATAATTATAGTAGTTAAATCAAAGGTTGAATAAGTGTAAAATATTTTAATGTTTTTGATACATAGACAATTCTTGGATCCACATATGTGCATAAATCCAGAACTTTCAGATATTGAATAAAGAAATCAGAGCATATACCATATGTCGTGCCCCACCTGTGCTGCATAGTAACCCCTATTTGAAACCAGCCTAATTTTTCCATAGAACCGATGTCTTTGGGTTGTTTTCTTATATTTTAAAATAAACATAGAAATTGAGCAGTTGCTGACTGCTGAGTAACTCTTTTATACACCCTTAATTTTTGTCAGTTGGGGGGAAGAAACAAATTTGAGACTGGTCTGTAGTCTCCCGGCTGACATCATCTGCATTGAAGCCTTTCTTCCCCGGCAGTACTCATTCTTGTGACCAGACTTAAGCTGAATCCCTGGTACTTAGAAACATACTCAATTACTTTAATAATTATACAATAAAACTTACAAAGATTCACAATAAATGGGGCCAATAAAGACACAAAATATTCTTAAGTCAGCTTAGGTCAGGATTTTTTGATAAATAAATTTTGGAGTCAACTTAGGAGAAAACTGTTAGCTTTTAGAACTTTGTGAATTTTAGAATTATGGATAAATAATTATGGGCCCAGTTTTCTCATTTAATCTTAACGCCACTTCTATGCAAAAGGTTTGACCATTTTATATTATCATTTTATATATGAGAAAACTGAGGCTTAACTCTGATAATATCTTGCTCAAAATTATTTGGCTAGTACCATCAACGCGGAACAACACTATTAATAAAGAAGTCTGTCTCTGAGTCCTACAATAATTTGGAAAACTGACCATAATATGTTTGACAGTCTCACAAACACCATTGTGTTTATAACTCCAGATTGTGTATTGCCTTTTGTGTTTAAAGCCATTTCTCATTTTAGAAGGGTGAGCTGGAAATTTATGTTTGCTAAAACCCCTGTAACTATATAGCTATGTAGTATTATTGAAGGGTCCATGAAAAAGTGAATTAGGGAGCATATTGTAAAATTCCTATTTATTTCTCTAAATTCTAACTTGAAATTTTTGATTAATCTTACTTTTATAACTAGAGTATTTCCAGTCAAGTGGCAAAAATTTGACAGAAAAATAAGCATTTTAATTTTTATTTCCATGTAGTTAAGACAGCTGCCCTCAGGAACCAAAATATAAGGCTGCTAAATGGATAAGACACTTCATATGGAGGATTCTTTTGAGATCTGAGCAAATAAACTCAAGTCATACATAATATTCCATAATATATAGAAAAGGATGCTCAATAAGAATGTTTAATTTATAGAAACAAGTTTCATTATTATAAGGGAATTACTATCTTTATACTACTGAGATTGTCTGAAAGTTAACTTTTGAAAAATGTTTGATTTTAGCAATTAGGTTTTCTAAATTGTGATAAAATATAAATGTTTACCATTTTAACCATTTTTAGGTGTACAATTCAGTGGCATCAACTACATTCACATTATTGCACAATGATAACCACTGTTCATTTCCAGATCTTTTTTTTTTTTCATCTTTCCAAACTGAAACTCTCTGCCCACGACACAGTAACTTCTCATTCTCCTTCCCCTTAGCCCTGGCAACCACCACATGTCTCTACAAATATGACTAGACTATTCCAGATAACCTCACACAAGTGAAATTATATAATACCTCTCCTTTTGTGACTGGCTTATGTCTTTAATGTTCAATCATGTTGTAGTATGTGTCAAAATTCAATCTTCTTAAGGCTGAATAATATTCTACTGTATATACCATATGTACTTTTTTGAGGTGGCGTCTTGCTGTGTTGCCCAGGCTGGAGTGCAATCTTGGCTCACTGCAACCTCGCCTCCTGGGTTCAAGTGATTCTCGTGGCTCAGCCTCCCCAGTAGCTGGGATTACAGGCACGTACCACCACGCCCAGCTAATTTAAATTTTTTTTTAATTTTTTTTTTTAATTTTTAGTAGAGATGGGTTTTCACCATGTTGACCAGGCTGGTCTTGAACTGCTGATCTCAGGTGATCTGCCCACCTCGGCCTTCCAAAGTGCTGGGATTCCAGGTGTGAGCCACTGCACCTAGCCTAGACCACATTTTTTATCCTTTCATTTGTTAATGTTTATTGGGATTGTTTCAGCCTTTTGACTATTATGAACAATGTTACTATGAACATTAGTTTACAAATATCTGTTTGAGTTTCCACCCTCAGTGCTCTTGAAATAGAAGTGGAATTGTGGTAATTCTATGTTTAATTTTTTTGTGTGGAATCACCATACAGTTTTCCACAGTGGCGGCTGTATCATTTTAAGTTCCCAACCACAATGCACAAGGTCTTTAATTTTTCCACATTCTCACCAATACATGTTAGAAAATATTTTATAATTTTACATTATCCAGGGACCCCAAACTATTTACAACTATTAACTCACTACTGATCACAGATAAGTATTTTAATTTCTTTCTGTTTACTTTTTACATATTGTTCCATTTATCTTTTTTACTTCTAGTATATTGTACAATATGTATTACATTAAGGTAATTGTAGCAGCTTCTTATAATTTGAATGAATTAATTAATTAATGAGTGAACCTCATTAGAGATTGTAAATATTTTATGAATGATCTACGTGCATCTTCAGAACACAACCATTACAGCATAAATTATAATTTGTAGTAAATACATAACAAACTTTGAAGTCTCCTTGACTTATGGCTGCAGAGGAAGAAGGAAACCCTAAACCAAATTACCTAGGCTAGAGGTCTTTCTTAAGCTAACTACCAATATAATATGAATGAATATTCTTAAGGTTATAAGGCATTATAGGAAACCTGGTTTATCTTCTTGAGACCAGCTTTATCTACGTAAGCAGCTATATTTCAGACTTCTATGTTACCTTAGTACTTAAAGCTGCTCATGAAAATATTAATCAGAAACATTAAATTTTTAACTTATTAGAGATGGGCAATTCACAATATCCAACTCATATTAAAAAAAAATAAAAATAATTCTCTGGTCTGTAGGATTCCAGGGATAGCCAATTAACCAATCAGAACCCACTGACTGCCAGTCTGACCCATGTCCCTAGCACACAGTCAGGCCACTGAAGTATGAAAAGATATTAGTGGACAAACAAGCACATAGCTAAACAGTAATTCATGAAGTTAAACTGTATGCAGACATGTTATGATACTAGGTAACTAGAACTGAAGAATTTTTAACAAAGCAAAAAGTTTACTGAAAATCCTCAGCTATCTAGATTCTTCTTGTTTAAAAGTCTGTTCAAGGTGATGACAGATGGTAATTATAGAACATTAATTTCACCTCACAAATCAGTAATGGTCTCCATTTAACTAAAACCCCTTTCTTCCAGGCAACATAAAATAGGAAGGATCTATTTAACATTGTTCTACCTTGAGGAGATGACTCTACCCATATAATACTCAGAGGCAAACAATCATATTAAGGAACACAAGAGAAAAGAAATGTGTAGAAAAAAGTTATATATATATATATATATATATATATATATATGCAATCTCAATTAATAAAGACTGTATAATAGTTTTTCCTAACATATATAAACTACAATCTCGATAATAAAGACTGTGTAATAGTTTTTCCTAACACTTAGTTATAAATACATCTTTAGAGAAAAGATTTATCTTGTCAAGTTTTTCAGAAATTAAAAATGGAAAGCTATCCAGATAACTATTGGTTATTTTTATTTACAGTGTAAATAAGCTTCAGTACTACTTTACAGGAAAGTTATATTAATTTAAGTTAATCACTCACAGTACTTACCTTATAGATTTATTTATTTATTATAAGGATTAAACTAGGTAATAATTGTAAAGAGCTTGGAACACGGTATGGCTTAAATGTGTTTTGCCAAGTAAATATAAAAGTAGTGCAATAGTAGGCAAACTGGATAGCAGCTTTGCAATATTCGCTAGTCAAAAAGTGTAAGAGAGTTTGCTGGCATGAGAAGCAGACAAAATTCAGAAATGATCATTATTTATTGATATCCTTTTCCTAATAGAGAATACCACATTTCCTCTGTAGGAAAATCCAAAAGGTAATATTTTCACTTAAGACAATTGGGGAAAGTGCTGACTAATTAGTGTCACAGGACCAAGTAATTAGCATTCCACATACCTTTAATTAGAAAGTGTTAAATATGGTCTGCACCAGAGTGAATTTATAAACCTTGCCTGAGGAATCAGTCAGTAGGGTAGTGCTTGTATCTGAGTTTGAAAGCAGCACTTGTGAAAAACATTTCCAGGAAGAATTTGCATGAATGTCTATTATGTTAAATCCAAGTTGAAAGAAAACTCAACAAAAATTCAGATGACTACATGTTACATTTCTATTTTTTTAGAATTAGTCAATTAGTTATTAAGAAAGTTCATTTAAAATTTAATTATCCAAGTTTTCCTTCTTTTATAACTTAGCCTGATGCTTAATTACCCTATATTTGTTGATTATTTTCCATCCTTCTTACGAACATATTAGCATGCAACCATAACTATGTTAAATTACCTTTAAAAACACATAAAAACCAGTGGAGCATGATGTTTTACTCTTTATACTACAAGAAATCCACTCTAAATATATTAGAATATTTTAACAGAGTTTGGCAATGTTAATCTTAGGCCTGATTTCAAACAGCTCTTGAGTTGATTGACCTGTTAGTGGATCCTGTGGTTCTCAGGATGGCATTCTGGACTGTTATGCGGATTATAGGTAGATTTAATTTTTCTCATGCTTGTTTTAATCAATACATATTTTCAGAAATGAGAAAAATGTAAGATTCTTAACTAATATTTTTCTCTAAGTTCTTTAAATAATATTGCTTCATTCAGAATATAGCTATGTCAAAATATTTCCTTTATTTAAAAAAGTACATTTGAAGTACATTCTATATTTTAAAATTCATTTAAAGGAAATTTTTTTTAATGCATTCTTCATTCTGTCCTCTCCAGAGACTATACTAGACAAATTTGTATCTCTTAACTGGTATTCCTCTCTACAGTTGTGGCTTGTTGTCTAGAAAGCAGTGGTTTATTGTTATTAAGTAGACTGTCAAGTCTTTGAGTGTTGTCTCTCTTGTGGAACTGTCGAGACTACCATAAGTTTAGTCATATAGCCCTACTATTACTATTTTTGTTTTGTTGGGACTTACATAATGGGTATGGGTATGTGTATGTATAAAAAAAAAATTTTGAGGTTGAAAGGAGAAAGATCACAGTGAGAATGACTTTGCCTTTTTCATCCTGTATTCTGAACAATAATAGCAACATTCATGAAATGTTTGCTAAATGAATACCAATTTGGTTACAAAGCTAGATTTGTAATATAGATTGCACTTAAAATGTGATAAATTCATTTCAGGAAATAGGTCATTTTCCCTCCCTTCATTTAAATGGATATTTAATTTTATTTAAAATGGTAGTGCTAACTTTTATAAGTGATAGTAACTTTCTTTGGTTTCATCAACAGTGCATATTCATCATTTCTATGTTCATTCATTAAGTATTTATTGAGGACCTAATATGTAACAGGCATACACAGGCTCTCAGGATATGTTTTGACATGAAATATTTATTTTTATTTTTCTGAGACACGGTCTCACTCTGCCTCCCAGGCTGGAATGCAGTGGTGCGATCACAGATCCATGCATATGTGGCCTCCTGGGCTCAAGCGATCCTCCCACCTCAGCCTCTCAAGTAGCTGGGATTAAGAGCATGCTCTACCACACCTGGATATTTTTTGTAGAGACAGGGGTCTTGCTATGTTGCCCAAGCTGGTCTCAAACCCCTAGGTTCAAGCAGTCCTCCTACCTCAGCCTCCCAAAGTTCTGGAATTACAGGCATGAGCCACCACACATGGCCCAAAATATTTAAATGTATGCATTAAGTTTATCTTAATGATACAATACAGATTAATCAGATGGGTCAGTATTTAAAAGTCTGCCTTCACTAATTAATCCAAAGAAATAAAACCTCAATCCAGGAAGGACTGATCACTGTCAGAAATCTGATCCTGAAACATGGAACAACCGTATGTTTTTTAACCAAAATAAATGATCTATTGAGAAAAAAATCAATAAAAACTGTTTTATGTATATTAGTTTCTGCTAAAAAACTTGTTTTATATATCAGCTAATTACATTAATAGTATTACATTAATAACAAAACCATAACACTATACATTTATGTAATACAGATAATTTTATATAAATTATTTAATTTACATATATGTATATATCAATTGAACATCTACAATGTCCTAGGCACAGAAGATACAAAAGTAAACAAGAGTCACAAATCTGTCCTCTTTGAGAGGTTACATTTAGGGGGATAAACTAGAAATAAAAATAAATATGGACAATGTACAGTATGTTACAGTAACATGTAATAACAAGGAGAACAAATGAGAGAAGAGATATATGAGTTGAAATTCTAGATAAGATAGCACATGGAAGCCTCCCCTGGAAAGTGGCTTTTGAGTAAAAATCTAAAACCGAGAAGAAATTAGTCATACAGATGTAAGAGGAAAGCACAATGCAAGCAGAGAGAAGAGCAAAAAAATATCCTAAAGCAGAAACATGCCTGGCCTGTTCAAGAGACAATGATGAGGCTGACGTAGCTGGAGTTGAGTGAAAGAGAAGGCAAAGTAACAGGATATGAGCTCAAGGCACAGTGAAGACACAAGTCATGTAGAAACTTTCAGGCCATTATCCAGATTTTGGCTTTTACAGTGTGAGAGATGGGAAGGCACCGGGAAAGTTTTGAAAATAAGAATAACAGGATCTGAACAACTTTTTAATGATTCTATTACTTTGGAAAATAAGATATTTGTACATATTTTGGCATCACAGACCACCACATAAATATTCATGAAAATGACAAATAATTAAAATCCTGGCTAAAATCTCCAAGGCTAAACATACAGTTTTAATTTAATCTCTGTCCACTTCATATCTGTTTGGAAGAAGGTAATAATCACTAATCAACCACTTAGCTGTTTCTCAACTTTTCCTATCACTCAGGTGGCCCAAAGATAATAACATTGCTTTCATCTCCCATCCTGCCTGACACTAGGAGATGAAAAATTGAAGATATTCTTTTTAACTCTGTTTCTAGGTAAATGACCGCTGACATTCACATACTAAGTCACATGACTGAAAAGTTATTTGCTGTATTCATCCCTTCTTATTTTTACGCATTATTTGATTCATCAAAAGTTAGGCAAACATGCAGAAATGTTCTTAAAGATTATCAACGTAAAGCATTTTAATCTAAATATTGCATACGGTAAGCAGTCTGTAAAATTATTCATATCTATTTTTCCTCTATAAAATAAGTCACTGATTTTATTTTTTAAAAATCTGATTTTTGGAGCATTTTGTCCTCTACTTACTAAAATTTCTGTTACCAATAGAATAAATTATTTCTCACACTGCTAATTGGAAACTGACCTTTCAATGAGGTAAAAGACAGTTTATTTTTCATTTCCTTTAAAAAATCTTTACAAATGACATTTCTGTTTTTAAGCTTGTCTATTTTGTTTTCATTCTGCTTGTGCATGGATAAAGAACTGTGAACTTCAACCAATCACTTCTTAAAATTCCGTATTTGTGGGATGGGCACAGTGGCTCACACCTGTAATCCCAGCACTTTGGGAGGCCAAGGCCAACGTATAATTTGAGGCCAGGAGTTTCATACTAGTAGGAGCAACATGGTGAAATCCTGTCTCTATTAAAAATACAAAAATTAGCCAGTATGGTGGTGCATGCCTTTAGTCTCAGCTACCCAAGAGGCAGAGGCACACAATCGCATGAACCTGGGAGGCAGAGGCTGCAGTGAGCCAAGATTGCACCATTGCACTCCAGCCTGAATGACAGGGTGAGACCTTGTCTCAACAAAAACAAAACAGTATTTGTGATTGTCTTCCAGAAATAACATTAACATCAAGTTGGAACACAGTTCTAAATCTTTGTCTCCCTAAAGATATTATTTATGTGAAAACTTTTATATAAATATGCATATTTATATAAAAAATATATATATTTGAGACAGAGTCCCACTCTGTCACTAAGGCTAGAGTACAGTGGCACGATCTCTGCTCACTGCAGCCTCTCCCTCTTGGCAAGTTCAAGCGACCCTCCTCCCTCAGTCTCCCAAGTAACTGAGATTACAGGTGCTTGTCACCACACGAGCCAATATTTGCCTTTTTAGTAGATATGGGGTTTCACTACATTGGCCACACCAAGTCTCCACAGTTTTATTTCTACTTTTGTTTCTAGCCAAAGTAGAAGAAAGCAAAAGCAATAGGTATTATAAAGTTCTATACTTATCTCCATAAACAAAAAATCATTTTATGATAATATACAAATGATTTTAAAGAAAATTTTATTTTAAAACGTAATTTTTACTCCATTAGTGAAAATCACGCCATTTACTTTCTGAATTTCAAAAAGATCCTGAAATATTAAAATTAAAATTGATGCCTACAAACTGACTCCATTCAATTATTAAATACCATATCTTTCTTTGCCCTAAGCATTGTTCTAATCAACAGTAACAAATATACCATATTTTATATGTAGTAGGGTCTTACAGAAATAAGCAGTTAGATACTAATGCAAATCACAGTGAGAAAATAGGAATTTTAAAAATTTACTCACAGGGCATAGAGAATCATGTTTTAAAAGCAAAATATGTGGTTAGAAGTTTCTGAAAACTTAGCTGGTAAAGTCTCATTTCAATCCGATGTCAGACACCTTTGTTAAAGAACTTTCTGAGTAGTAATCTTAACACTCAAAGAGTAAAACTGTTTTTGTTTCTTCAAGTATCCTAACATAGGGGAGATTTCTTTTTGTGAGTCCTTATTATACCTGTATTTTTATTTACATATTTATAATTAGCGTTTCTCACTTATCATAATTTTTGTTGGTATTAGCAGGGAAGTAATAAAGATTTGCAAGTTCACCCAGTTTTTATATGGCCCTGGTTTTACTACCTATTTCGTGGTTACAGAGCCTTGGCCATAGCCATGGACTGTTATCTCATAGCTATCCTGTTTGCCACTGTAATCTCAGCCCCTAGCACAGGATCTAACACAAGCTGGAGAGGGTGCTACCTGGAGGCAGTCAAATCATGCTTGAGAAAGTGATATCACTAGAGTCAGGTTATCTGGGTTCAAATCCTAGGATTGCCCTTCTAGCTCTCTGACCTTAAGCAAACTATGTAGTTACATTTGTAAAATGTTTCAGTGTTGGTTACTATTGCATGGGATTGGTTACTATTGCACGGGATTAAATGAAGTAATGCATGTATTTAGCAGTGAGCCTTTTATTTAAAAGTTTATTATTACTATCATAAACTGAATTTTTTAAAGAAAACAAACTAGGGATATCTTAGATCTATCTAATGACACTTTTGGTTCACAAGCACTATGAACTGTCTCAGTCTGTTCTACTTTACATGTTTATTTTAATCATAATTTTAAGGAACCATAAGTAGCATGATCATCAGTCTTATGGATTACAATTCATCACGCTGTTTTCTGAGAAGTTTCAAAAAAAAAAGCTTTTGATAAAATTTTTGTAAGTACAACTAAGTGGAGTGATGTTTATAAATGTTTATAGTGCATGAATTCCTAAATTGAATTGTGTATAAACATATTCCAGAAAATTCATCTCTTCAGATTCCTTTGTTTTTGTTCAAAGTAATCATAAATAGTCAGTAATGGTATGACGAAAACTTTTTATTGAGGAAAAAAGAGCTTCATTTAAAAAATCCCAGGTTAACAGGTAGTATAAGAAATGCAGCCAGTTCAGTGACATTAAAGAGTTAAGAAAGTGGAGTCAATAAAAGCAATGAGAGTTGATCACAATTTATATTAAAAGGGCTTTTCAACTAATGGAATTATCTGTTTGTTTTCCAGTAAATAATCTTATGTATTTGGAAGCATTAGCATCTGTTTTTATATGATAACGTAAGAGAGAAGGAGAATTAATTTGTTTTTCGCCATGTGCTGTAAAACACATTAACAGTGAACTCAAAGAATAGTGAAGCTTTATTTCAACTGAAGTGGTATCTGATCTATGTTAGTTAATTTTACTCAATGTTACACTAAATACAGTAAGTCAAGAACAAGTATAAGAAGTGAAATTTTGTTAGGATTTATTTGGAATAGCATTGCTTATATATAATGTCATAAATAAATTGCAGAATTATGAATTGCATAGAATATATAATATGACAGAGCTTGGCTTACAATATATTACTTTTTAAATTCTGGGCAAGGTATTTGAACTCTCTTCATCTAATGTCCTCCTCTTAAAAAAAGGATAGAATTTTACATGTTTTATAGTAGGTCATTTACTTAAAGAGTTTATGGACTAGAGCCGAATTTTTTATTATATAATTAAGTATAAGTTCCTGTCTTTCATACTGCCATTCTTTTCTAAAAAGTTTATGAGTTTCTGCAAATTTTTTATTTGTATTAAATAATTAGGAAAAAGGAGTAAAATAAACTGTACTAATTAAATCCATACACTTTTTAAAAACTGACTCTCACAGGTTAATGTATGTTATTGTAAATACATAAAAAACAAATACTGAACAAAAATTTTAAGTATCTACTTTTGTATTTGTTTATAATCTATTTATCTTTGGAGTTACATCATGTATTTAAGGAATATCTATAAAGTTTGAAACAGAAAAATAAACCAATTAAGGATTAGTCACTTGTTTATGCCAGGAGTATTTCTCCCTTAGGGTCTTATTCGCCCTGTACACCTGCAAGGTATTCCCTCTTACACCTGCAAGGTTAATGCCTTTTCTTGATTTAGATTTTTACTCACAAGTTACTTTCCCAATGAAGCTTCCCACATGCCTATACAATTTCAACCCATAACCCTCTTCTTTCATTATTTATTCTTCTTAGCATATTATACTGTACCATACTATATAATGTGCTTATCTATCTTAAGAAAGATTCCATGAAAGGAAAGAGTCTTTGATAAAAGAGAGACAAAGCTTGAAATATGTGAAAAGGGCTAAGGCAGGAGATTATATTGGAATAGGACACAACTAAGAATTTAGAGCAGGAAGAAAAGAATTATGATGATAAGGAAGAAACTTCAGTAGTCTTGAAATGCAACATAATAATGATGGATTTAAAGTGAAGATCTTGGGGATGTTAATAGGTGGTTGGAGGCAGTGGGAATTCAAAACATTAAGAAGACAAGCTTTAGTGCTTGCTGAATTTGTCAGGGAAGGAGAAACTGCCAAAGTATGCCAATAACAATTATGTCGTTTTGAACAATCCTGTAACACTTCTGGCCTTAAATAGATACCAGATCATCCAAGGCAAAGAATGTATCTAACCCCTTTATGGCAAATGAAAAATAATTCTATGTAAGTAATTAAATATGTAGCTTAAGGATCTTTCTTCTTTTTTATTCTTTTATACTTTAAGGAAACTATTCAGACAGAGTTTCAAAAAATCTTTTAAACAGAAACATACTCTCCCAATTTATCTCCTATGTATTTTATTGGGTAAAATTTAAATCAACTTGTATCTCAGAACATACAAGAAAAGATGTAGACCTTCCCATTTTTTCAACTTTGATAGCATTTGTGCTATATTAGAGACTTTCTGACCTCATAATTTCTTCACATGCAGATGCATAATCCTTTCTATGGAAATAAAATTAATGTCAGACACTTGAAATGTCCAACTTAGATGAACTCTCCATAACTAAATTTGCTGCATATGAACCATTCTCCTTACTTAACAGCAATACAGAACTGAATAGTAAGACATTAATCACAGCCATTTTTAAATGCATATTACTTTTTTCATCTCAGTGTATATATGCTCTTTTTTGATATACAAAGAAATTAAGTTACAAGGTTATTATCAAAATGGCTCATCTAAATACATATTATTCTCAATTTTAATATTACTTTTGTTTGTTCTACTACTGCAGTGAAAATGCCGATCTTATGATATGCTCCTGACATTCCAAATTGGGTACATTTTGCTCATCTACTTTCAGTGATGCACTAGAGATTAGAGGTTTAGAGAGTACCTACTAGTAATGTGACTACTTGGGTTAAAATTCTGAGCTTCTCGCTTATTAGCAGTGTTATGAACTGAATAGTGTTCCCCAAAAATTCATATGTTGAAGCCCCAACCCTTAGTATGATTACATTTGGAGAAAAGGTCCATAAGGAAGGAATTAAGATTCAATGAGACCATGAGGGTGGGGCGCCGATCCAATAAGCTGGTTTTCAGTATATATGATTTTTAAGAATAATAATAAAGTTTGCCCTAAGAATTGCACAGTATTCTCTTTTAGGTAAACTAAAATGTGGTAAAACAATTTCAAGGAGCAATATGTGTATTGTTTCCCATCCAATATTCCAGAGCAAAGACACCCTCTCCTCATCCAAACCAGTCAGCCTATTTTCTTTTCACTTGCTTGACTGACCTGAATTGTTTTTCGGCATCAGATTGTAGATACAAAGTTAGAATAGGTACAAAAGTCAGCATGGAAAAGGGAACTTGCTCAGAAAGGCCATTTAGCCTCTTGGCTGAAAGGACATACTGGATACTCTTGGGAGCTTGAAGTCTGATGTCATCAAATAGCCTTGTGCACAGATATGCAGAAAGTGATGAGAGATAAAAGAAATGAAAGCAGAAAATGAAGAACCAAGAAAAGAGAAAGAGCAGCAATGCTAGTGCAAAAAAAACTCAGAATTTACCTTGTAAGTACAATGAACAATCTCCCATATGATCTGAGATTATGTTAATTTAGAAATAATAAAGGAGCTCTTTGAAAAATACATTTAAAAGTAATTAAAGTAAAAAAAAGTGTAAATAATAGGAGAAATGAGGGTAACTACAAGATTTTCATCTGTCAGAGGCTTTGCCTGTGATTCTAGAAATTTCCTAACATCACTTTCACTGGCTTCACAAAATCCTCCGTATTTTGTAAGATTTTCAGCTGCATTTTATAGTCACTTAATATTTTATTTACACTATCTAGTTTACAGTATCCATTAATCAGATAGGCAGTTGATCCAAAAGTGAATTGAATGGATAGGACTGACAATAAGTGGGATTTGAAAGCAAAACAATTATTAATTATAACTGCTTAGTGAAATATTGGTTTCATTTTGAAACCTGCTTTTTCATGAAACAAGAGAATTGAGAGTCAGATAATGGATGTTTTGATTAAAAGTTTTACCTTCATCGCCTACCCCTCAATTCTGCTCTCAGTTTTCTCTTCTGTTTATTCTAGAAATACTCTGAGTGCTCTCATAGTTTTATTTATTTTCAATGTATTGAAGACTCTATATTCTATATCTGCAACCTAGGCAATATCGCTGAACTCAAAATTTATATTTCCCAGCCTACAAAACATTCTCACTTGGCATCTGTCTCTCTCTCTCACGCTCAAACCAAAGTCCATTATATCTCCTCTGCCTTTGCATTTGTGTTGGTTTTGCCTTATGCACTCCTTGTATACGTAACTGGCATCTCTATCCATTCTGTTTTCCAACCCACTAAGCTGATGGTTATCCTTGATTTTTCTCTCAATCCCCACATCTAATTACTCACTACTGCTATAAACTCTACATATTAAATATCTCTGCATCCATTCATTTACTTATTCCACTGTGTCACTCCAGGCTACCATCATCTAAAGCTTGCACTACCGTAGCTTCCATGAGTGTTCTCTGCTTCTCAGTCTTTACCTGACTTCCACTCATACTTCCAGTTTTCATTTAAACACAACTTCTACTGAAAACACTTTCTGGAGAAAACACACATATATGCGTGAACACACACCACACACATACATACTCAAGTCTCTGATAACATCCTACATAGCACTTGATGCTGCAAAAGACTCAATTTTTAAGGTTGCAATTAATATCAGCCTTCTCTGAAAGACTATAAGACTATTTTCCTGATTGCTATGTCCTTAGTGCTTAGCTCTGAGCTAGACATGTAGTCTACACTTTATAATACAGTAGTTATAATTCACTTAGTGAATGAAGTAACAAAACCTACTTATAAGATAGACTCAAAGTCTAAACAGCAGAAGTTTCCATTTCTTTCTTTATATATATACATATATATATATTTCTTCTCAAACAAACTGGATACATATGCAGAATGTGCAGATTGTTACATAAGTATACATGTGCCTTGGTGGTTTCCTTCATCTATTGACCCGTCCTTTAAGTTCTCTCTCCTCGCCCAGCAGGAACTGATATGTGCTGTTCCCTTCTCTGTGTCTGTATGTTCTCAGTGTTCAACTACCACTTATGAGTGAAAGCATGCGGTGTTTGGTTTTGTGTTCCTGTGTTAGTTTATTGATGATGGCTTCCAGCTTCATCCATGCCCCTGCAAAGGAAATGATCTCATTTCTTTTTATGGCAACACAGTATTTCATGGTGTATATGTACCACATTTTCTTTACCCAGTCTATCATTGATGGGCATTTGAGTTTGTTCCATGTCTTTACTACTGTAAATAGTGATGCAATAAACATATGTGTGCATGTGTCTTTATAGAAGAATGATTTATATTCCTTTGGGTATATACCCAGTAATGGGATTGCTGGGTCAAATGGTATTTCTGGTTCTAGATCCTTGAGAAATTGCCACACTGTCTTCCTCAATGGTTGAACTAACTTACGTTCCCACCAACAGTGTAAAAGCATTCCTATTTCTCCACAGCCTCACCAGCATCTATTGTTCCCTGACTCTTTAATAATCCCCATTCTAACTGGCATGAGATATACAAGCAAAGAGCCAAATCATGAATGAACTTCCACTCACAATCACTACAAAGAGAATAAAATACCTAGGAATACAGCTAACAGGGGTGTGAAAGACCTCTTCAAGGAGAACTGCAAATTAAGGAAATAAGAAAGGACACAAACAAATAGAAAAATATTCCATCCTCATAGACAGGAAGAATCAATATTGTGAAAATGGCTATACTGCCTAAAGTAATTTATAGATTCAATGCTATTATCATCAAACTATCATTGACATTCTTCACAGAATTAGAAAAAAGTACTTTAAATTTCATATGGAATCAAAGAAAGACCCCTATAGCCAAGATAATCCTATTCAAAAAGAATGAAGCTGGAGGCATCAGGCTACCTGACTTCAAACTACACTACAAGGCTACAGTAACCAAAACACCATGGTACTGGTACCAAAACAGACATAGACCAATGGAGCAGCTGGAGACTTCGGAAGTAGCACTACAAATCTACAACCATCTGATCTTTGACAAACCTGATAAAAACAAGCAATGGAGAAAGGACGTCCTATTCAATAAATGGTGCTGGGAAAATTGGCTAACTACCTGCAGAAAACTGAAAGTGGAACCCTTCCTTACACCTTATACAAATATTAACTCAAGACGGCTTAAAGACTTAAATGTAAACCCCAAACCTATAAAAACCATAGAAGAAAACCTAGGCAATACCATTCAGGACGTAGGCATGGGCAAAGACTTCATGACAAAAACACCAAAAGCAATTGCAACAAAAGCCAAAATTGGCAAATGAGATCTAATTAAACTAAAGGCCTTCTATACAGCAAAAGAAACTATCATCAGAGTGAAGAAGCTACCTATACAATGGGAGAAATTTTTTGCAATCTAGCCATCTGGCAAAGGTCTACTACCCAGAATTTACAAGGAACTGAAACAAATTTACAAGAAAAAACAAACAACGCCATCAGAAAGTAGGCAAAGGATACAAACAGACACTTCTCAAAAGAAGACATTTATATGGCCAACAAACATATGATAAAAAGCTCAACATCACTTATCATCTGAGAAATGAAAAATCAAAACCACGAGAAGTTTCAGCTTCTATATATGAGGGTAGTGGTGAACTATTGTCTTAGAAATGAGTAGAAGCTTAACAGGAAGTTTTCCTAATTATATGCTTATAATGAAAGCACAGTTTTTAAATGTAGATTTTATGCATTTATAAGGGCATCTGAAAGACATTGGAATAAGTGGCTGAGCCCTCTCACATCATTCCAAAGTGCTGACATAGAATATACATATTAGAAAATACTTACATTTCCCTATGTTATTAATACTAGTACAAGGCTAAAGTAATTTTGTGAAAAAAATACAGATACAAATGCACTCTTTCAATTTCTCAAGTAAAAATAATTTTGCTGATCTAATGGCAAGGGCTCTTTAAAGCATGGTGAAGGGCATAATCACCAGGCCCCAACTTGCCTGATACAGTAACTCCGTAACCACTCTTAACAAGGTCTATAGGCTATTTAATTGCTTTCTATTTTAGATTTTAGCTGTATTCCTTAGAATTTCAAATAAGGTTCCCAGGCCAAAAGGCAATGGGAGTGGCTCATCAAAATTCAGAGAATTCAGATTTCTTTGGTGTTTGCAGGTTAATCCTTTTGTTATACAAAGTTGATTGACACTGAGGATTCCCCTCAAATCATCAAACCATGCAAGGACAGTGCTAGGACTGGAATTGAGGTGTTAAGAATCCAACAACACCTCACACTGACCTTTAATTCTTCATCCTTGAAATGATTGCATGATACATTTTATCTAGTATCAATAGATAATAAGGCATTATAATTGAATATTCAAATTAACACAGAATTGTATAGGTATGGGAATAATTTTTTAAAGCTTCTGAATAGAATGATTCAATACATCTTCCTGCAATAATGGAGATGTTCTATATCTGTACTGCCCAACAGAATGACCAACAGGCATTTGTGTGGTTATCACACGCTTGAGATATGTCTAGTGCAATTGAGAAATTGAAATTTTACTTTTAATTAATGTAAAATCAATTAAATTTAAATAGCCACATGTAATTAATGGCTACTGTATTGGATAGCACAGTTTTAGAATATATTTAGGGAAATAGACTAAATTATCTTGAATAGTTTTCATACTTCATGGTCATTAGAATATTGCAAATTTATATTTACAAGGTCCATAATTACATAAAGAGTGCTAGATTTCATTAGTAACTAGGAAAACACATTCTTAAAGTATATTTAAAACCACAATAAGATACTATCACAGACATGGCAGTATCAAGCACTGGCCAGAACGTAGAGTAAGAACTGGGATATCCATACATTGCTGGTGGAAATGAAAATTTGTACAACCATTCTGGAAAACCCTTTAGCAATATCATCTAAAGGTGATTATATGTAAAACTTATGACTCAATAATTCCACACCTCTATATTATCCCCAACAGAAATATACTGTATGTGAGCACCAAAAAACATGTACAAAATGTTCATCAGTCTACTGTTTGTAATAGTCCCTAACTAGATACACCTCCATGTTCACTAATGGCAGAAGCAAATAAATTACAGCATTTTCATATAAATGGTATGATACACCAAGGAAAACAGTTGACTAGTACTTAATCTCATGAACATAAAATTAATTACATGAAGCCAGAAACAAAAAAATGCATACTTTATGAATCCCTCTATATAAAGTCCAAAACAAGAAAAGTTAACCTATGATGTTAAGAAGTCAGGTTGTAATTACTTGGAAGGGAAGAGGAGCAAGAGAGACCTTACAGGTGCTTGTATGTCCTGTCACCTGATTTCGGAGGTGATTACTCTGTATACTGTGCCTCCTTTGTGAAAATTCAAAACAAGGTATGCTTAGGATTTGAACAGTCTTCTGTCTACATGTGATACTTGAAATAGTCAAATTTACCTTAGAAATTCTATTAAATCACATAAATGTGTCACAGTTTAAATATTCTTAGAAAACTGTCATTATACAAGTACGCATATTGAGAAATTTAGAGAAAAGTGATAAAAGCTGAAAAGTCTAAGAGAATTGTCAAAGGCTCAAATTGCCATTTTTATCATTAAAATTCTTGCTGAATGTCTTGTGCACATTTTACAGAATGCGTTTATAAAGTGAGTTATGATTTCTTAATATTTTAACATAAGTCTGGTATATTTTATATCGCATGGAATTGAAATAAGAACATGAAGGGTAATATTTTCAGAAATTCAATTCACAAAACATCAGTTTTTGTGCTTTTATAGTAATTTTCCACCTTGAAGGTTAAAAAGGAAAACAAGCTTTAGAAATATTACTTATTATCAATGCTGTGAAGTCACTAACAAGGACAATACTTAAAAAAAAAAAAACTTGTAAAGGAAATCCCTATTAGCAATTTGATGCAAGTATAGCTTGCATATATTATAATCATGAACATTTAAAACCTCTACCCTGAATTTCTGCTTTTCCTTTGGCTATATGCCCACTTTTCTTAAATTGATTTATTAATGTCCAAGGTTGCTTTGCAGTTTTATCCTTTTAGCAATAATAGATGCAATATATCACAAAAACAAATTTTTAAGAGAACATCATTAGAGTGATATAGCACTGGTAATAAACCCCTTCACACTTGGATGAACTTAAATCAGTTTCTCTTTATTGATTTTTGGTCATAACATAATTTTAAAGTTCAACTCAGTTAATAAAAAAAGATTTGCTCTGGTGTTATGGGCAAAATACTTGTGTTGTAAGTTTCCACATCATTTGTGAAAGAATGTTATAGTTGTATCATATATGGATCTTAGATAGATATAGCAATGAGAATATTATTTTATGATAATCTTTATGTATAATATCTTTCCCTCTCCTTTTATTGATGTGAATTCTTCAGCATCCTTATCATAAGACCTAATGAAATCATTAGTAAGTATTTATTTCCTATTTATGTATATGTGTGTGTGGAAGATGTAAAAATTTAGTAGGTATCAAATGTACACACTGTAAATTTATTTAAAATATTGATTTTATACATATCATGACAACATTTTAATGACTTTTACAAATAATGTGATAATTTTCTTTAGAACAATTTTGCATTTTTATGCAAGACTGTCAGTCCCATGCAGAGAGTGGGTTGATTTTTGATCTTGCAGTTCATTCAAAAAGTGTCAAAAATCAATTAAAGTAACCTGTTTTTAAATTATGAATCACAGATTTATGCAGGGTCTATGCCATCAGAAGAATTAATACCTTCGTCCAGAATTAAATAATTGAACATACACAAAAAGAGAAAAAAATTGGTTTATATGAGCTCAAATACTGGTGTGAAACTTCTATTGATTGCTATTCTTCCTGTGAAGCTGTGTTTAATATAATGGTTCTCTCCTTCTCCTCACTACAACATAGCAGATTATATACATAACATGTTCCCCTGGGCTTACTCAGATATGGTCCACAGCATTTATAAAATTCTTAGCTCTCTACCAGTAATTCCTGGCCTTTAGTTTTTTCATCCAAGGAAACCTATTACAAGAGAACAAGAGTACACACTAATATAACCTTATATCCATTCTATAGTTTAAAAGATGAATTATGCACACATATTTTCCCACTTCATTTTTAAACATTCCTTGCAATATCCCTCACATATATGTGATAAGATTGCAGATCAAAGCATCTGGTCTGTAATTCCTTAAGCACACAATAAAGAGAAAGGTAGCATCAGATAATTAGCAACCAATGGGTTGAGGAGAATCAAAAGATAATTTTATTATTAGCTTGGATGACAGAATATAAATTTCATTGACTCTTGTTTTAGAGTGAAAAAGGCAATGGATACTTGCTCTATTTTGCAGCAGCCTAAAATGTACAAGCTCTATATCACAATTTATCTAGTGATAAAAAGGTCCTCTATGGAGCTGATCAGAGCTAAAACCCAAAATGTGTCTCCAGCATCTCTCTGTCACCACCCAACAAAGCTTCCTAACATCACTGCAAGTTCAAATGTTATTTAACCCTTAAAATTCAGTTTAAATGTGTTCATTCATTCAACAAATATTAATTCAGCAAGGCATTTTATATTAGAGATTTAGTAGAAAAATTAAGACATGAAACTTTCTCCCAAAATAAAAGAGCAGACAATTTAACCTGAAGTAGACAAGGAGCGGATTTGTTAGTAGAGTAAGCTATGTCTATAGGGGATAGCCAGAGTAAGGCTAGGCAGACAACATACGTTTGATTATCAATTTCCATGGAAAAAGAAGGAAATGGTCTGATTTCTCACAGTGACAATCTATTGTCATCAGAACACATGAAGTACATTTAGAGGTAGTTTAACAGACCCATTAAAACATAAGCTCCAGCATCATAAAGAACTAGTTTCAAATTCAAGTTTAAATACTGGTCATTTTGTTGAGTCTAGATACTTTTAATAATTTAAGCTTCCATATATTAATTTATAAAATGAGATTGCAAGGATTTTTGTGATGACTGAACAAGATATGTGTAAAGCACTTAGGTCCTAGAATATAATAAATGCTCAATAAAGTGTGTATTTCTTCTGCTGCATTTAAATCTTAAGGCAGAATGTTGAATCAACACATATCATGACAACCAAAAAGATCAAAATCTGTTTGTAAATTAGATGAGAAAAAAGTACATTTAATGAATGTCTAATACTGTCTGCTTGCTTCTGTGACATCATGTGACATGATTATTGTGAACAGTAACATATGATGAATAAAGTAGTTGTTTACTATAGTCTCAAAGTCTGCATTGCTAGTAAGACTGCTTTAGAAATATCAGCATAAAATCTTTTTTATAAATTGCACATAATTACAGAATCAACTTTGAGTTTTAATCAGTAAGAATTTAAGTTCTGTGTGGCCTCAATGAATAATATCCAAAGTACAAATTAAATGTTTTCCTATTGGGAGGCTTATTCAGAAAATTATAGACAATTTAATCCTTCATTAATATATGAGAAAGATAATTTTCCCCTAACTCTATCCTTCAAAGAGTAAAACATCTGGTATAGCATAGTAAAACAAAGGTATAGCATTCATACCTTTGTTTTGTCTGTTTGTTTGCATCCTTGCTTATTTTTAAGGAAGCCTGTATGATAAGCCAATAAGAAAATAGAGGGCAAAGCCAGTCTATGTTCTCATATGATTTAAGTCTGTGAGAGAATGTCTAGAATTAATAATGTGTGAACCTGGAGCTAGTCAACCAGCTAATTGCCTTCAACAGTGTTCATCACTAATCCAGAGATTGCCATTCCATTTTAGTTAAATGGGGAATTTCATACTGGCAAAAGCAAGTCCATAGTACTTACATCTCACTCGAGGTTGACTGCACAGCTTCACTGGATGCCAGTGGCTTATGCTGGCACATGTCAGTATCATGGGATTTATCCTGGTAACCTAGGTTTATGTGGATCAAAAAGATAAGAGACTTGTGTACACCTCTTAATTTATACATAACATATAGAATGGAGATATTCAGAGATCCCAAAGATAGCCATATATACTGTTTTTAAAATCTCAAAAGATGTTTTAAAAGTTCACCATATGTACTAGAACTTTTATTCTTGGATGTATACGCCAAGTTTTTACCACTCAAATGTTAATCTACAGGGAACAAACAATAATTTCTGTAGATTCTATTCCTTTTTATGATGCCAAAAATGTTTTAAAATAATATTTTCTCCTCTGATTTACAGTAAGGAAAGAAGAGAAACTTTGTAGAATCATAAAATCACTAAGTTCAGAGTTTACAGATTACAATCTCACTACTTAATGTTAAAATTGAAAAGAATGAGACCCAAAGAAGTTATGATTTTAAACAATTGATCAATGGTGGACCTAAAACCATTTCTTATTTTGTCTTCTAAACATGATTGCATTTCTGAAAAGTATATACATATAAATTACAAATGGTAAAGTTTTTATAATGTCTTTTCATAGCAATCAATAAATAGGTGACTATGTCACATATATATTGTAATTATGATGCACACATAATACTTTAAAAACTACTAAACAAGCATGTCAAAAAGACCTAAATTATAACATTTTTTAACATTCTTTAATAAAAAATAATAAAAAGATTTTTAAAGCAATTCCTCTACTTGTGATTGACAAGATATATCATGATTCCAAACAGTCCAATTTTTGGTCACCTTCTCCCACTTGTGTTAGTTAAATTCAGAATGCAGGGGGAGAATAAAAATCTAATTATATTATTCATGGTAGCCCTGTCCACAGCCTTCCTCTGCCCCTTGCTGAGCCTCCCTGGAAGCTAGAAACAACCAATGGAAAACTATATCACATACACACACCATATTCTGACCATTCATCCCTGAAATTATGTATTCTTTACTCCTATACTTTATAAACAGTAGTGTAAATTGTGTGCATAGCCAAATTCATGACACAAAACTCTTAGGAGCAAAATGGAAACCTTCACAAACCCTCTGGTTTTGTCAATGAAAACCAATTTTTAATATAAAGTGACAGTTTTGTAACTTCAAAAATAGGCTTTAATTTTTATAGAACATTTAATTCAGGAATGAAAAATGTATTTTTTATCAACCTGCAAAAAAAAATGGGACTTTTTCACCAGTATTTCTAGAGGTGAGTGAAATTTCCATGGTGAAAGAAGTAAAAAGCCTATTTCAACTATCACTGGTACCTTAAGGATGAAGAAAATAGTTTTAATTTTGGATAATAAATCACTTTTGTCACATTTCAACAATCAAGAAACTTGCTTATCAAAACAGAATTTAGTCATCACAATGCAAAGTCCTCAGGTAATGCGAACTGCAGTAAAACCTTTTTCTCCTCTTATAACTGGATCAATATTTTTGAGTATATAAGAATACGTATTCATTGAATTCCTTTCACCTTCCATATTTCATATTTGCTACTAATTATTTAATGTCACAGGAGACTGGAAGGTCTATTTTAAATCTAAACACATAAATACACTGTCAAGTGGACACAAGCATACAGAAAGAGGTTTTTTTATTCGTCATTCCAAATTCCCAGTATTGCTTTGACCTAGTTATAAAACCAGAGATTTTGTTTTAATTCCCAGCCTCAAAGTTAATTGAGAGGATTTTAGCAGAAGAGAATGAATAGGTATATAGCGTTCTCCTAAGACCTCTCGTTCCTGGGATAACATATACCAGGTGTTATCTGACTTCTTGTGTATATCCCTAGTTCCCATCTTGTTTGAGATGGCAACAGATGATGTGTAAACAATAACCAAAGATTTGCCAAAATGTGTTTGCATGTATTTTTCTCTGGTTGGAAGGTCCCTCCCTCCCTTCTATATTCAATTAAGGCTTTCTTATCCCTCAGTTTCTGTCAAATAACAATCCTAGGGTAAAATTTTCTGACCAAGCTATATCTCCCAATTATGTATTGTCATTGTTCCACATATCTCTGTACTTATCCTGTTGTTAATATGTAATTGATGAATTAATGTCTCACTTCTCCATTATGATCTCCATCGGGACAATGAACATACTTATTTTTGCTACTTTTTGGGTGTCTGGTTTCTACAAAATGATGTGAAATGCCTAGCAGATGTCCCACATATTTATTTGAAAACATTAACCATCTAACTCCAAACATTTTGTCTAACCCAGTATGGAGGTGACTTCAACACAACCTCCCTGCTTGGAGACTGAAAGAGCAATTGTATCTCGTGATACTCTGAACCATGGATCATGAAACGGGGTGGTTTGAGTGTCAGTCTCCAGTTGCAAATATATAAACCTAAGCATTAAAATGAAACTGCTTGGAGCTGATACAGTCAGAAGCCATAGATCTGTAATGTAATTTAGATGTCAGCTGCTAGAATCAATATGAATGACCATGTGCTCAAGAGACTCATGTAATTACTAAGCATTAAATGAATATGTAACTTTAGTGAATATGCAAGGTATTTCCTTAGCAACAAGGTTGCTTTTGTTAAAATGTACATAAACATTGCTATGCTTGCCATTTGGTAGATCCACAAAGAAAAGTATAAAATCACAGATCATACATAAGATATAGGTGTCAGTCACCTAACAGTATGGCAGCAGTCAGGCAGGCTTGGGGATACAGACATCTCAGTGAGTTTCAGAAAGGTAAAGATAAATCTCCAATAGCTTTATTTTTGCCAAAGACATAGACAAATATACTGTGCCACTTAACATCCTCATTAAAAGGTCCTCTCCCAGTTGCCATGAAGATTTGCTGAGCAAAGAGGGAATAACAATCTTTAGCTGTCAAAAACAAAATAGTCCTAGGAAAAATAGTCCATCTGAAAATCTTATCTAAATTTTTTCATAAAATTATTTGCTTGTTTAGTTATCCTTTTCTGCAGAAGAGTCTCATACTACTACTATTCCCTGATGCTAACAGGCTACCAAAATGTGACTTTCCTCCTAGCACAAATACTATAATTATACCTCACCCATGCTTGAACTATTACTTCTCAATTATCAAAAAAATTGTTCTCTCTTAATATTTATAAAGATTATATTATATAAAAATTATGAGGTGAGGCCAGCTTCTTAATTCTCTTTTTCAAAGTATCCACATCTACAGTATCCATATGCACAGTGACTGAAGCATAGTATGTCTGTCATAAGTATTTGATTAGTAAATTGAATAAACAATTATAACAGATTTTTAGTTTAGAAATTCCTATATAAAAACACTATATGTTTAGTACATAAGTGGATATTTTTTAGGATTATCATGGGTGTCATATTTTCACTATCTTTGTATTCCAGGAGTGCTGAATGACTACATTATGACCTTCTGTTGCAGTTAACATTAATGCTTTATTATCAGGAAATTCACAACCAGAAATGAGGAGTATGGGTTAATGGTCAAAATCAGCAGCAAACATTTTTACCATTCTAATTGCTGTCAATATATTCTGTTTCCTTAAAACTTCTTATTCACATTAAAAAATTACACAACATACGAATTTTAGTTAAAAAAACCCTAATTCCTTAATAAATTAATTAGAAAAAATTAAGAAGAGAAATCAACTCATTCCAGTCTGCTATTAGCTCCAACATTGCTTTTAAGTTATCAATGATTTTTTTACTGCCAAGCCTAATGGAAACTTTAAATTATCATCCTAATTTTTTTTTAAAGCAGCATTTAACACAAACACTCTCCCTAATATACTATACTCGCCTGGTTTTTATGACACCATATTCTCATGGCTATTTTTTTTTTTTTAATCATGATTTTCCACTCTTCCTCCTTCAGGTCTCAGCTTAAGTGTATCTTTCCTGATGCCCTTGACCTAATTTGAATTTTCCTCTTTAATAAAACTCTGTAGCTTACCTTCATAGTCGTTACCAATATTTTCTAATGTTGTATGTTATAGGGGGTTGTTATGTGTTTAATGCCTTTACCCCATATATACCAGACAGCAATCTCCAGGAGAAGAGACAGTACTATGTTTATTTTGTTCAGAAGGCTCTTGCACTTAATTCAAGAATATTTGTTTAGTGCTTGTTGGATAGGTAAATAGCCACACTCCTGTTAGTGTCTTTAAAGATGCATATGCTTTTGTTTTCTCAATTCACTAAGTGCCTCTTATATGCTTCCCTGTACTTCATGCCCTGGCCTCTAAACCCTGACACTGATTTAAAATTACTCTTAGGGGCTAAGGTTGCAGTATTTGGGGCCTGCTTATAAACACACACACTTATACAAATATATACATATATTCATTATTTATCTGAAAATCTAATTTAGCTAGGTATACTATATTTCTATTGGCTAAATCTGGAAACTCATCTGATCCTACTTACTATTGAAGTAATGTTTCCCTAAAATTGTGAAATGTGGTTTGTTTCTTAAATACAAAACGGTTTCACAGCTCTATAATTACCTTGCATGAAACTTTCTTTTAGCACTATTTTTATATTAAACTTATTTATATATATAACTGTCTTTTCAGCAAGATAGATATCTACCTATAATTATATCTTCATATATATTATCAAATATATATATATACATATATATATATATATATATATTTCTTGAAGGCACTTCTTGTCCTCCTGAACCAAAAGTGCATTACTCTCTATCTTGTTCAACCACCTACAGATTCAAATTATATATTAGATCAAAATTATGCACATGATTTTCAATGATCAAGTACTCAAAATATTGAGAAAATGACTTGGCATTTAATTTGAAAGTCACTATGACTCCAAGTTTTTAAGTTCCATAATTACCTCAAATCCATCTTTGTGTTACATTCTTTCTAGATTTCCGCTCAAGACTTAAAAAAAATATATATGTGATTTGTTTACACTCATCTTAAAATTTTTTAATTAATATTACATTGGTGAATCACTATCATCTGATATACAAGCTTTTATCACCCAGTGTAACACTATCACACTGAACTAGAATATTTTTCATTCTCTCATTGAACCATGAGTGTTTGAATTCAGTCAAAGCCAGGAAAATGAATCCTGAGGGAATAAATACTTTGCATAGATTACCTTCTAGCCAACACAACAATTAACAGACATAAGGCTTGTAGTTACATAAAACATTTATAATATACTGCAAAATCTCTGCATTTATTCAGGAGTATTCAAAATTTTACAAAAAAAATTTATTTTTATGCATATAAGGATTATTTGCCTCTGTTATATTTATGGATCAAAAAGTTTAAATGATAGAATCAATCATGTTTATTCTCACACAATTAAATGCATTGATGCTATGATTTTTGTTATTTAAATGTAAATTTACACCAAATAAAAAGCCAATTCAATGATTTTATCCATTACTTATATTTTTCTCACTCTATATGAACTTCATCTTTCAAAGACTTGGAAAATAAAACTGAAGTTAAATGTATCAAGTCAAGCAAAGTCAGTGTACCATGACTTTATATTTACTATCCTGTAGTACTCAAATAAAGCTATTTTCATTTGGATCATGAGTTTGACATCTAGAAATAATGTGGGTGGGAATGAAAAAAGCTATATTTATTTGGGGTGGGGAGTGAAGATAATGAAGCCAAGGTTGCTGGTATAAATAAAAATGAAACCCAATTAACTTCTACTGCCAGCTGAGCAAAAATGGGAAAGGGGAGGGAAGAACGTATTCTTCTTTTTCTTGCCCATTTATTCTTCACACACAAAAAAGGAGGGGAGATATTAAACATGTCTATCACACTAATATCTTAGCAATAGCCCTAAGAGAACAATTAATCCCCTTTCCACCCCCAGCTGAACAGAAGCAGCAAACACTATGGCAGCAGGCAACATGTAGCTTTAAAAAGCATATAACAAAGAAAAACTAATGAATTTAATGTTACTACTCTCTTCTATTTGAATAAGATGGGTGTTTAAATAAGATGCAAGGAATGGAGCACTGACTGATGTAACTGAAAATTCGCTGTCCAAACAAGTTTTTTTTAAAACATTTGAAATAATATTTTGAATTTCCATTTCAATTTTAAGTATTTATTGAGTCATACCCTTTATGAAAATATAAAATAAAATTTTAAGAGTTTGGGATATTATGCCCTTGTTCTTTATATTGTTGAATAATAATTTTAACTAGCACACTAATCAATGTCAATTAAAATTCAATTTTTTCCTGAACCATTTTTATTAAATTAACTTCTATATTTGTTACATGCCAATCCATTTATATTTTGGGTTTCTTTTAGAAGTTATATGAAAGTTTTCACGTCCTCTTTTTCCTCATAGGATTTCAACACATTTTACTATATTAAAACTTTTATCCTTAAATAATTTGTACAGCTTCTCTATTTAAAAAACTTGTAATTGTTACGTTAATAAATCCAATTAACATTATCAAGTGACAAATCTCATTAATTAAAATAATTTTTGTTACTAGATATTTTAAGAAAGCATCAACTCTAACAGTTTACAAAACAGTATATGATGAGAAAAAAATGCTTTCTCAGTATTAGGGGAGACAATATCTTCATTGCTATCATCTACATGAGACTGAAATAAATTATATGGCCAGAATATGAAAAGATTCATTCTATCATAACTGTGCTTGATCTTTTGAAATATGAAATGCCTCATTTTCTGTCAACAAGAAGTTTGAATCATCTTATTGTGACAAGAAAAATAAAAATCACTAGTATTTTGTTATATGACATTAGAATATCTATCCTATATAGGTAATTAGGATTTACTGAAAACAATGTATTTAATATAGATATATAATCTCAATATGTAATATTTATATAATATCACATAAAATACTTGATAATTTAATTCAAGTGTATTAGACAATAAATGGGAACTTTACATTCAATATTTTCCTAGGGGGCACTTTTCTTTCACTATTCTTTCCTCTCTCATTTCTTCCTTCTTTCTTCCTTTTTAACTTTAAATTATTTCCAAAGTTACATGGTCCCTGTAAGAGGCTGAATCCTTGGATTACCTCACCAAGAATCCTGGTCTGTGTTCAGGCTCTGTGTACCCTCTCCCCTTGAGTGTGTATGGGCCATATGAATACACTGTAGTTTCATTCCCAGAAGTATGTTAATTTTTTGCTGTTTGGAAGAGATTTTGCAGATATACTTAATACCTCAAATCAGCTAACTTTGACATAATGAAAAGGGAGATTATCTTGGGTGAGCCTGATCTAATTGGGTCAATCTTTCAAAAGTCAGAAAGATTCAAAGCAGCAAAGATGCTCTTCTCTTGGCCTGGAACAAAGCAGTCATGTTGTGAACTGTCTATGGAGTAAGCTACATGGCTAGGACCTGAGAATGGTCTCTAGGTTTGGAGAGTAACCCCAGGCTGCTGGCCAGTAAGAAAATGGGGACCCTAGTCCTATAGCTGCTAAGAAGCTGAATTCTTCCAACAACCTAACTGGGCTTGGAAGAGGACATCAATCACCAGATGAGAACTCAGTACTGGTGGATATCCCAATTTCAGTTTTGTGAGACACTCTGAGCAGGATATAGCTACGTTGTACCTGTACCTCTAGCCCATGGGAACCAACACAGTAAATACATGGAATTTTTATTTATTTATTTTTTTGAGCCATTAAATTTGTGGTAATTTATTACACAGCAATAGAAAACAAATACAATTCCAGTGATTTATCTGAGTCATAGAAATGTTGTTCTCCAGTAAATAAAACAAATTATATAGTTTGAGGAAAATTTACTAATTCTTATTTTTATCCAATGAAAAACAGTCACTGATAAACTTGTTACTTCCTGAAAGACAGTGATAACTTTATACTACTCCTTTATATCAGTCTATCTAAATACCCTTAACAATATGTTACATTAGTCCATGTTATGTAGAATATAAAGTTGCTTTTTGTCATCTATCTTATCAGTCTTATCAGATTACTATCATATGCAGAAATAAATGGAACTCCAAACAAAATTAATGTGGAAAAGTCAGGCTCCTAAATTCATAGACATTGAAATTCCTAACAGGACTCACACTTTCACAGCAATGACAGGAACATTGTATACTTCCTTTAAGCTACTCGTGAATCTCCACTAATATGAGGAAACGTAGTTCTCACAGGGAAATGGAGACAGTTTCTAGAAATATTTCCATAGGCTAGGGGTGTGATGGCTCATGCCTGTAATCCCAGCCATTTTGGGAGGCTGACACCAGCGGAACACTTAAGGTCAGGAGTTTGAGACCAGCCTAGCCAACATGGTGAAAACCCATCTCTACTAATACAGAAATTAGCCAGGTGGGGTGGTGGATGCCTGTAATCCCAGCTACTTGGGTGGCTGAGGCAGGGGAATTGTTTGAACCCAGGAGGTGGACGTTGCAGTGAGCCAACATCAGACCACAGCACTCTAGCCTGAACAACAGAATGAGACTGCCGGAAAAAAAAAAATCCATATAGTAAAATAGAGATTACAAGCAGCAGTAAGAAGCCATATGAACTTGAACAAAGCTGCAGAAAGAATACCTATGTACATGGAAAGCTGGCTCAAAACCTGAGAAAGTCATGATTCCCACATCTCTTTTTTGCTCAGGAAAGGAAATATATGATGAGTTCTTCTATATTCATGAGGTGTTAATCTCCTCTGAACAAAGCTTTGCTAAATACATGTCTACCTCAGTATTTCTTTCAGCTTCCAGATAATCAATGATTAATTTGAAGTTACTTTATACATTGAGAACCAATTCCTTCAAAATAATTGCTTTCTTACTCTTTTTTTCTCCTCTTAACCAATGAACATTAATTGAACATCCAGACACTGCAGAGCAGCAGAAAAATAGAAATAAATGTATTATAAGTAACCAAGTCTTTGAATGGTGCTATGTGGTAATAACTATTTCCTTATCTTTAGCTATATATATATATATATATATATATATATGAGCAAATTGTTTTTACCAACCTAGAGTTTATATGATTAAAGGCTGTGGACAAGGAGGAGAGTTTAAACGAAACCTGATAGATTACTGTCCAGTGTATATATATATATATATATATATATATATATATATACATATATATATAAAACAAGTCTTATGGGAACTTGCTCTGAATGAAAATCAATGCACACTCACATAGCATAAATAATAATGAGATTTACTGTGATGAGACAGTATGCTTTGGCATTGTGCTGTCAGAGGCGGAGAGAACTTGTGGCTTTCTGCCAATCAAGCTGAGCTTAAAGGGCATGTCACAATGTTCAGATCATGTTACATTAATAAAAAGATTACATAAAAAAGAAACAGATATCCCCAACGTGTTTCAATATTCTATCAAACATTATAAAATAGTCTCTCTCACCACCCCCTCCTTGACTTGTGTGATCTTTCTGTTGATTTCTATATATAAAGCTAAAAAGCCCTACAAAGATTTTTTTAAAAATCAATTTTGGCAACTAATCCTATTTAATTAAAGTATAAGAGGTATAGATGATCATCTAAAAACTTCTGATGGGCAAATTTAGAAGAAGACAACAAAACCAGTGTAAATTTCTGTGGAGGTTTTCCAAACCCCAAACCTGAATTTTAGATACTTTGAGAGTTATAAAGTACCAAAGCCTCCTCAGAGAACACACCCTGTATATGCAGTTCTGAGTTATGATATATGTTAGAGTACAATATCATAGAGTGGAGGAAACAATTTATAATTAAAATCTCCTATTTTCAATAGAATAATGAGCCTTCAAGGTCTTCAGTGGATACTTTAATTCACACATTCATTCAGCAAGAATATTTTTATGGGGCTATTGTGTTCAAAGCACTGCCCAGAATTATAATACTGGAGGGAGGCAGAAGCAGCAAACACTATTTCCATTCTGCAGAGCCTACCATGAATGGGAGATGGCAGATAAAAAAATATAAATAAAAAGCACTTGGTGCTATAGTGCTGTGGAAAGTAAATGGAGGATGAGAGTGTGTCCATATAGCACCAGTTATCTGGACAAACAAAGAAAACGTCAGATAATCAACCAGATGATGATATATGAAGTGGCAAATTGCCACGTATACAAAAGCTTCCAAATTGTTATTTTTTTCTGTAAAGTTTAGAGTCATCTAGACAATAAATTTCAACAAATTGAAACAACTAGGCTAAAAATTTATCTATAAGTGAGGTATGCTGGCAAGTTAACATTGCCTCTTAAAAGACCTAGAATCTCTGTATTTGAAATATATTGACAAAATGCCCAAGGAAGAAAGGGTAGAATGAGCTCCGTGTATTGGTTTGGAATTGGACATAACAGAATGAATTCATAGGGAGAGAGAAAGAGCACTATAAGTATGTGTGACACATAGGTGAATAATGCACAGTGTTGCAATTAAGGAACACATAGTCTCATGTGGAAAACATAATGAAGGAAACCTTAACAATAATACAGAATGACAAAGTTAGAAGAAGGGGAAACAGAAAGTACTGAAGAAACAGATAATTAGAACAACTAACCAAGAAAAAAAGGAAAAAGGGCTCAGAGATCATTCAAATAAAAAACAAACAGATGCCTCAGTGGAGTCTGGAGCTGAGAAAGGGTAGGGGATATTTGTTGCTGATGGGGAAGGGTGCCCTAGGTAGAAGGAACCACATATGCCAAAGTGCATAGTTAAAGCCACAGCCTGTTCCATTTGGAAAACTGTAGAAAGGGACGAAAATGTGGGAAGAAACAACAGCAAGGTACTAAAGGGCCAGTAAATCAAGCTCAGTACTTAACTTTTCCAGTGAAGTCAAAGAGGATCATAAGAGTACTGAAGAAGGGGTGTGTCATAGTCAGGTTCAATTCACAGACACCACTCTGGCAGCAGTGGCTTAGAAAAAGGTAAGACTGAAGCTAAAAGTGAAGTTTAGGGCTGTTACAGTTATCCACATGATAAATAATAAGGTTCTAGGGAATAATAAGAGGTTCTGGAATGGAAAGGAAAGAAGAGAAGGAGAGACTTGTTGTATGTATAATTTCACGGGATTTAATGTCTGATTTCATGTGGAGGTGAGAGTCAAGGAATGGAAAACAACTCCCATTCTCTTGACTCACGCCATTGTTTGGATGGTAGTCCTATTAAAATGATAAAGAATGTAAAGAAGGAAGGAAGTTATAAGAAAAAGATTGTTACTGTGGGCCAATACCTAAGCAAAATGCGATAGAAATGCACAGAATGAACAGAAGTCAGGATATGGGCTATAACCGCCAGGTGCCGTGGCTCACACCTGTAATCCCAGCACTTTGGGAGGTTGAGGCAGGCAGATAACCTAAGGTCAGGAGTTCAGGATGAGCCTGGCTAACATGGGGAAACCCTATCTCTACTAAAAATACAAAAAATATCCAGGTGTGCTGGTGTATGCCTATACTCCCAGCTACTTGGGAGGCTGAGGCAGGAGAACTGCTTGAACCTGGGAGGCAGTGGTTGCAGTGAGCCAAGATCATGTCATTGCAATCCAGCCTGGGTGACAGAGTAAGACTCTTTCTTGACAAAAAAAAAAAAAAAAAAAAAAAAAAAAGAAAAAAAAAAAAAAATTTTTTTTAAAAAAAAAAAAAAAAAAAAAAAGAAATATGAGCTACAACATGGAAGGCAGTCTAAGTTTAGATATGCTGCAAAAATATTACTTTAGCCATAATAAAAACATGTTACTATCTCAGTTCATTGATTTCCAATGGATTTTATCTTCTAAGAGATTCAAAATTTAAATACAAAATTGGCTTAATGCCTTTCAAAGGCAATTAAGGTAAAATATATTTTTGTCTAAACTGCCAAGTTCATTGTCAAACACCATCACACACATCATCAAGAATATTCCATTTTCAGAGTAATTGCTGTTTTAAAATGTTTAAAATATACAAAATATATACCACACAAATGTTTCTAGGATTCAAATGAATTCCGCTACTTAAATGTAGTACAGTACATATGGTTTTCCGAACATATTTTGTAAAACCTTTGTCTAAATAACAAGAATTACACTACTTATTCAAGTTATATTTTATCTATTTATCCATTTGCCTATTCATCTATTTACTGACATAACTATTTAAAATCAGGAGCTATAATATAAAAATTGTTCACTAAAGATCAGCGTGATAATGAGTCTAGAGTCTCCAAAATCCAGTGAGCAAGTACCTTCCTAGGAACCATAGGAAAATGATGTACTTATTATGGAACTTTTAAATTAGATTATACATAAGTTGATATCATTAAATAAACTAAATTAACTGATACCTAAAAATGTTTGCAAAATACTGTCATATTTACCCAAATTTAAGATACTAAGTTATGTTTTCTTCATCTACCTTCGAAACACAGTTAAGATGTAGTTAAGGGTGTATATTTGAAGAATTCCAGGAATGTTTACCTTCTTATTTCAATGATTTGGTCTTCTAAAAGTAACTACTTTGTTGCTTCAGAAATTTTTTCATCTAGTGTTACAGAACATCAGAGATAACTAGACACTGCATTATAGACATGTTTTGAAGGAATGATTTCACACTAAAAATGAAGAAAACCAAAATTCAGTCATTCCTAACAGACACAACCTTAGGGTGTCCCAAAGGAAAAAAAACAAGTTATAAAACCTTTTCACTTTCATCTCTGACGTGTTTTAAGTCATTTGTCTGGACTCTTGATGGGCTTAAACCTAAGGAGACCTGGAAGTTTCAAGAGAATATTTTTCTTTCCATCTTTCATTTCAGACTGAAATGGCAGAGTGCCTATGGAGGTGAGTGCCAGAAGCAGCATTAAAAAATTGGCTCTTGTTAAATGCCTTCGAAGAAACCTATGTTTTCATCAGGAAATGGCAATTACATGGATAATATGGCCTGCCAAGGTTGATTCTGAAGAAGATGAATAGTCCATACTGTGGATATTTTCCGTATGTTTATTAACACTTCATAAACAGTCTGATAGAAGCATATGACAAAAATTAGGATATGACCCAGAACTATATATTACTGTTCTTTCTCCCTACAGTTTTTATTCTTCCTGTACTAATACAACTAATACCAATATAAATGTATTTATTTTGACAAAGTCTTGCAATCAACTAGGATAAAAAATATTTTGGTTCATTTTTCTATTAACCTTAACAGTTATATATTTATTTAACAGTTCATTATTCAATCTCCCTTTTAAGTGAATAAACCAACTATATGAGTGAAATAATCTTTTGCATTTAATCTGAAGTTTTTACTCACTGTTTTTATGACCCTGAATGGTCTTGGACACGTGTATTTTGCCTCAGATGAAGGATAGTATAGCACTGTTTAGATTCGAATGTCCTGTATTATCTGTGTGACAATGAAGAAATTAATTAAACTCTCTATGCATCAGTTTTCTCATCTGTCAAGTGGGTTTGATAATAATAGTACTGTTTTTCTCAAGGGCTGTTACTATATGCAATAAATTAACATATTTAATATATTAATGAATTAATACATGATCTTTTCATATGTTATAAAGACACATTATAAAGACTACATAAGTGTTTCATATTATAATTCTTAAATATTCTAACCTTAATGGGAAACTCAATGTTTCCTGGTCTTGGATTCCAGTTTCAAAGAACAAATGCTGTTAATTAAAGGATTTGAAGGAAATCAATCAATCTACTACAGTAGATGGTAGAGCTTTCAGGGGAGCAAGTAAAGATTTTAGATGAGAGTGGACAAAATCTCACTTTTCTTTCTCTTCTACTCACAAAGGTAGTATGGTAACAGGAGGCTTAGCAGTGTCTCTCTTTGGGAATTGCCTCCATCCTTGGAAGACCAAGAAGAAAACAAGCTAAGGTCCCTGAAGTAACGTTTGTCCCTTGCCCTACAAAGATTTTTAATGCAGTTATTAAAATTAAAAAGCAACAAAAGTTAAAAATATTTACGGAAAATTCTAGACAGAATTGGAAGAAATCTTCAAGGCAATACTTATTCCTGAATGCACTGAAAAGTCGACAAATGTTTTTAACTGAGTATTATGGAAAGGAAAATATAACTGGTAAGCTGATATTAAGAAACATAAGAATTTGAGCTCTAAAATAACAAAACCTTAAATATACAGATCATGTAGACAGATTTATAATTACCACACATTTATATTTACTTTTACTGAACATTCTATTTCTGTTGACTTGATTTTAAAATTTTGTTAAAAAACAATTCACATAAGAGAATCTGGTTGAGATGCACGTTCTTGTTTTCCATAAGATATTGGTTTTATATTCCCTTTTAATTTTATAGCAGGATTGGCCATATTATGAGCAAGTCAAATAATTTGACCAAAGCCAAGTCAAGTTGGTGATTCTGTCTACTTACAATAATATGCATGTATTGATCTTATTTGGAGGTTTGTTTCTTTCTACATTTGACATTTCTTTCTACATTTCTTTCTACATATGTGGAATTAAAAGTTATCCGGAGTTCTATCCTAGATTATTTTAACAGAATTTCTTTAGATGTTTTTGTGTATGTCTCTTTGCATTCTTTTACTATTATTATACGCGTTCTGTTCTCATTGATTTCAAATAACTTATTTTTTTTTTTGCCTTTATTTCATTATTTACGCAGTAGTCATTCAGGAGCAGGTTGTTCAGTTTCCATGTAGTTGTGTGGTTTTAAGTGAGTTTCTTAATCCTGAGTTCTAATTTGATTGTACTGTGGTCTGAGAGACTGTTATGATTTCCATTATTTTGCATTTGCTGAGGACTGTTTCACTTCCAATTTTGTGGTCAATTTGAGAATAAGTGTGATGTGGTGCTGAGGATGTATATTCTGTTGACTTGGGGTGAAGAGTTCTGTAAATGTCTGTTAGGTCTGACTGGTCCAGAGCTGAGTTCAAGTCCTAAATATTCTTGTTAAGTTTCTCTCTCATTTATCTGTCTAATATTGACAGTGGGGCATTAAAGTCTCCCACTATTATTGTGTGGGCATCTAAGACTCTTTGTAGGTTTCTAAGAACTTGCTTTAAGAATGTGGGTGCTCCTGTATTGGGTGCATATACATTTATGTTAGTTAGCTCTTCTTGTTGTACTGATCTCTTTACCATTATGTAATACCCTTCTTTGTCTTTTTGATCTTTGTTGGTTTAAAGCCTGTTTTATCAGAGACTATGATTGCAACCCTACTCTTTTTTGCTTTCCATTTGCTTGGGAAATATTCTTCCATCTCTTTATTTTGAGGCTATGTGTGTCTTTGTACATGAGCTGGGTCTCCTGAATGCAGCACACTGATGGGTTTTGACTGTTTATCCAATTTGCCAGTCTCTGTCTTTTAATTGGGGCATTTAGCCCATTTATATTTAAGGTTAATATTGTTATATGTGATTTTATTCCTGTCATGATGCTATCTGGTTATTTTGCTCATTCATTGATGCAGTTTCTTCATACTATCATTGATCTTCACAATTTGGTATATTTTTGCAGTGCCTGGTATCGGTTTTTCATTTCCATATTTAGTGCTTCTTTCAGGAGCTCTTGGGAGGCAGGGCTGGTAGTGACAAAATCTCCCAGCATTTACTTATCTGTAAAGGATTGTATTTCTCCTTTGCTTATGAAGCTTAGTTTGGCTGGATATGAAATTCTTTGTGGAAAATTCTTTTAAGAATTTTGAATATTGGTCCCCACTCTCTTCTGGCTTGTAGGGTTTCTGTAGAGAGACCTGCTGTCAGTCTGACGGACTTCCCTTTGTGGGTAACATGACCTTTCTCTCTGGCTGCCCTTAACATTTTTTCCTTCATTTCAACTCAGTGAATCTGACAATTATGTGTCTTGGAGTTGCTCTTCTCTAAGATATCTTTGTGCTGTTCTCTGTATTTCCCAAATTTGAATGTTATTGCTAGATTGGAGAAGTTCTCCTGAATAATATCTTTGAGGAGTGTTTTCCAACTTGGTTCCATTATCCCCATCACCTTCAGGTACACCAATCAAATGTAGGTTTGGTTTTTTCACATAGTTCCATATTTTTTGGAGGCTTTGTTCATTCCTTTTCATTCTGTTTTCTCTAATCTTGTCTTCATGCATTATTTCATTAAGTTGATCTTCAATCTCTGATATCCTTTCTTCCACTTGATCAATTCAGCTATTGATACTTGTGTATATGAAGTTCTCATGCTGTGTTTTTTAGCTTCATCAGGTCATTTATGACCTTTAAACTGGTTAGTTTAAAGAAGAACAGATATTCTAGTTAGCAATTCCTCTAGTCTTTTTCCAAGTTTCTTAGCTTTTTTGCATTGGGTTAGAACATGCTCCTTTAGCTCGGAGGAGTTTGTTATTACACACCTTCTGAAGCCTACTTCTGTCAATTCATCAAACTCATTCTCTGTTCAGTTTTGTTCTCTTCTTGGTGAGTAGTTGTGATCCTTTGCAAGAGAAGAAGCATTCTGGTTTTTGGAATTTTCAGCCTTTTTGTGCTAGTTTTTCCTCATCTTTGTGGATTTATCTACCTTTGGTATTTGATGTTGGTGACCTTCAGATGGGGTTTCTGGGTAGACATCCTTTTTGTTGAAGTTTATGTTGTTTCTTTATGTTTGTTAGTTTTCCTTCAAACAGTCAGGCCCCTCTGCTGCAGATCTGCTGGAGGTTGCTGGAGGTCACTCCAGAACCTGTTTTCCTGGGTATCACCAGTGGAGGCTGCAGAACAGCAAAGATTGTTGCTTGTTCCTTCCTCTGGAAACTTCCTCCCAGAGGGGTACCTGCCAGATGCCAGCTGGAGCTCTCCTGTATGAGGTGTCTGTCAAACCCTGCTTGGAGGTGTCTTCCAGTCAGGAGGCATGAGGTTAAAGGACCCATTTGAGGAGGCAGCTGTCCTTTAGCAGAGCTCAAGCACTTTGCTGGGAGATGTGATGCTCTCTTCAGAGCTGGCAGGCAGGAACATTTAACCTGCTGAAGCTGTACCCACAGCTGCCCCTTCCCCCAGGTGCTCTGTCCCAGGGATACTGGAGTTTTAGCTATATGCCCCTGACTGGGGCTGCTGCCTTTCTTTCAGAGACACCCTACCCAGAGAGGAGGAATCTGGAGAGGCAGTCTGGCTACAGCAGCTTTGCAGTGCTGTGGTAGGCTCCACTCAGTTCCCACTTCCAGGCAGCTTTGTTTACACTGTGAGGGAAAAACTACCTACTCAAGCCACAGTAATGGTGGATGCCCCTCCCCACACCAAGCTCGAGTAGTTCAGGTTGACTTCAAACTGATGTGCTGGCATCAACGATGTCAAGCCAGTGGATCTTAGCTTGTTGGGCTCCTTCAGGGTGGGACCCACTAAGCTAGACCACTGGGCCCCCTTTCCAGGGGTGTAAATGGTTCTGTCATGCTAGAGTTCCAGGCACCACTGGGATATGGGAAAAAAAAAAAAAAAAACTCCTGCAGCTAGCTCAGCGCCTACTCAAATGGCTGCCCAGTTTTGTGCTTGAAACCCAGGTCCCTGGTAGTGTAGGCACCCAAGGGAATCTCCTGGTCTGTGGGTTGCAAAGACCAAGAAAAAGCGTAGTATCTGGGTTGGAGTGCACAGTTCCTCACAGCACAGTCTTTTATGGCTTCCCTTAGCTAGGGGAGGGAGTTCCCTCACTCCTTGCACTTCCTGGGTGAGGAAAGGTGTGGTGGCAATGCCCCACCCTGCTTTGACTGGTGCTCCATGGGCTGCACTCACGGTCTAACCAATCCCAATGAGATGAGTCGGGTACCTCAGTTGGAAATGCGAAAATCATCCACTTTCTACATTGATCTCACTGGGAACTGCAGACCAGAGATGTTCCTATCCAGCCACCTGCATTCTTATGTAAGTTTCAATCTTAAATAGTTTTTAAAATGAAGAGCTTGATTGAAAAACATATATTATATAAAAACTAACTTATAACAGATATTCCAAAGAGAATGAGGCTGTATCTCGTATTTTTTAATGAGTCTCAGAATGGTGAGTAATAAGAAATAAAAATATTTAATAATGTTAAGCAAAGATTTTTAATAATTTTAATAGTAAATAATACAGCTATCAGCGAGACATTTATGTTGCCAGAAATTTTGTTTTTCATTTTTGTTTTTCAGGGTTCCCAAATATCATGTAAAATATAACGGCTTAAAGGATCTGAAATGTAATATTCTGGTCTTATGTAGAGTGCTAAGTACACTCATTCTCAAAAATCTTCATGAAAAGAATAATTGAAAGAAAACTGAATTTGGAGTTTGGGCTTCAAGTTCTGGCTCAGTTCAACCACAAGCACTTATTAATTAATGGTCTTTACTAAATCACTTAACATCACTGAGATTTAATTTCTTTTTAATTTTTTTTTTTAAAGAGACAAAGAGTCTTGCTCTGTTGGTCAGCCCTGGAGGGCAGTGATGCGGTCTTAGCTCACTGCAGCTGCAAACTCCTGAGTGAGCCTCCTGCCTCAGTCTTAAGTAGGTAAGATTACAAGCGCATGCCATCATGCCTGGCATTTATTTATTTATTTGTTTGTTTGTCTGTTTATAATTTAAAAGGCAGAGTTTTTCTACATTGTCCAGGCTGGTCTCAAATTCCTGGACTCAAACAATCATCCTGTCTCAGTTTCCTGAGTTGGTGGGATGATAGGCATGAGCCATCACACCCAGCTAGATTTAATTTCTACACATACATAAAGGAATAATTACAAATGCCCTACATTTCTGACATGGTTATGTGAATGTTACATGGTACAATTTGTATCAAAGTGTTTTCTAGGGAGTAAATCACCATCCAAAATATTATCAACATAGTGATTTCCACCTTAGTCAGTTTCCTAAAGCTACTTTTAAAGGTAATTTTCATCACCTTCCTCTGAACTAGTGAGAAATTCTTAATGTGACTTCTAGTCCCACTGCTACTTATTACTTTCAAGCTATCTGACTGAGCTGAAATCTATTCAAAGTACTTCCTTGCTGGAAAGGAATGCTTTTATTCATAATCTCAGGTCTGTCACAACTTGAAAGCATAATTCAACTTTATTAGGAGGTTTTTGTAATGATAATGTGGTATATTCCTTCAGACATAAAGAGGTATGAAACAAAATTACGCTAATATATAAATGCAAAAAGCAAGGTAAAGACGAGAATGTTTTTATCTGTCAGAACTCTAATCCTAAAGGAATTAAATAACAAGCTTTTCAGAGGGGGAAAATCAAGTTAAATGGAAAATATTGTTATACATTAAGAGGCAAACTAATACACAAATAAGTAAAAGTGGGAAGTAGCAGGTTCTCCTAACTGGAGGTTCTAAAATCCAAATTTTAGATTAAAATCTACATGTTGTTACCTTTGTAGCCATGCTAAGATACCTGAATCATTCTAAAGTGCTTATTGTGAAATCTTGTACTGATACTCTGAGCAAATTAAATAAGTCTTATTTGATCTTCCATGAGGTTAGGGTAGCATTAAATAAACAGAGCATGAATGGTTACTTTTGATGGGGTTCAGGAACACTATCCCAAAGTATGGTATCTTGACTTTTGAGAAATCAGCCAAGAAGGTCACTGTCACCTTCCCCTCACTTTTCTCCTTTAAAGCAGATCATAATGCTCTCATTGGAGAGGTGCCCTCCCTATTCTCTAAGGAAAGGAATATCCTTATCTCTAAAAACAAAGGGACAGAGAATTAACTGAATAAACAGGACTTGCTAAGTTCCCTCCAGTTTATTGCCATTAGATCATATCCTTTACCTTTCAATAATATTTGTCCATAACTGTCTCTTCTTTATCAAACCTAAGCATAAAATACACAAGTTCACATCTTTGAGTCTTGATGTTAAAAGGCTTCCACATCATGCAAGACTGAAATTTCTCTTATTAGTCAGTCTCTTGTTATAGGGTCCTCAGTCATGGACATAGTAATGGATAAAGAAATAATTTTTTCTTCTGTACTTCAAATTATCTAACCATTGAGAAAATTGGTGATGGGCATTTGAATGCTTTCTTGAAATCTGACATAAAAATATATATTTATTTCCAGGAAATAACTAGAAATTAAACTTATTTCTAAGTAATTTTTAAAAATTAAAGCTTTCAGGGCTATGTACACTGCCTTATGCCTGACATTCCAGCTCTTCAGGAAGTTGAGGCAAGAGGTTCGCTTGAGCCCAGAAGGTTGAGGCTTCAGTAAGCTTTGATCATGACACTGACTGCACTCCAGCCTGGGTGAGAGAGCGAGACATGTCTGAAAAAAATTTAAAAAAAAATTTTTGACCATTCAAACAGTAGGGAAAAGAAAACCTTGGAAATGGATTTAAATCATTATATTACATGGGTAAAATTGTATCACAGTGCAATTTTATAAAAACTGTCAGCCATTTACTGTGCATCCTTCCCAAATATAAAACAGATTTTATATGTATCGCTGTCTTTTTGTGCAATTATGTATAAATAGGTAACAAAATGATCTTAAAATGTGTAGAACATGTGTAAGAAACAGGTTCAATATATTAACTTACCCACACTACACTAAGAAACATTTAACAAAGGTAATGTCTACATTGTGTAATTTCACCTGATTGTTAGTATTAGCTATTGTCTTAGAAACTAATGCTAACATTGTTTCTATCCACAGAAAGATGTAACAAATTCCAGTGCATGATTCTGTTGCTTTTCCCATCATTGGCTCTGGTGGGCAATATTTTTCCTTAGTAATTATTTTAGTTGAGTATTTTTAATATATGTAACCATACTGATATATTGTCTAAAATCAGTAATTTTATGGCATTGGTAAATCTATGTATTATTTCTATTTTCTATTTAAATCTCAACAAAATAACTGTTTGTATGGCCTATGGCAAAGTAATCTTATTTTTATCATGTTTCTATTTAATGTGTATACGTATTTTAATGCGCCATGTGAGTTGATTAAACGTATTATTAATAACAAGATGATCTAAAGTTATTATAAGGCTAAAAATTTATTAACACAAATGAGTCTACTAGAAATAGAAGTCATAATTTGATGAATGAATAAAAAAATTCAAATATGATTTTTAAGCTATAAACATTTTTATACTAGGAAATTGTATATGCTATAGATTAAAATATGAGTATTAATAATCATATTGGTTTTCAACTCCAAGTTAAACCTAAATCTCAATATAACAACATGATGTTTAGCCTAAAACATAACAAATTTATGTACCTTATTTAAATCAGATTCAAGTAGGCATTTTTTTCAATTATATTAAGGAAAACATTTCTTTTGTTAAAGAAGAGAAAGCATTGATATATAAAAGACATAGAATATTTTATTGATTTGATCAAGTAGTTCTGAGTTCTAGCTGTAATTTTAAAATATTGTAGAAACATTTTACTAAAATTTACCTAGCATAGGTAACTACTGATATTATCTTTTATTAAAACATGTACAAGGTTATACAGTCCCTATGAAAAGAACTATAGAGTTACAAAGATAATAATGGTAATTATAATAAACAATCTCTCAACTCAAGAAAATAATTTTCCTTAAATGCATCAAGATCATTAGCCCATAAACTTGTTCTTATAGGTAGAAATTTCCAATGAGGGGTGAAAAGATAGCTTAATATAAGGAGGGGAAAAAAGTGAAAGTGTATTGATAAGTTTTGTCAATTTAAAATAACATAGAGATAATCTTTTTTCAGTTATAAAGTGTTATCATGATTAAAAAACAAAAAAATTACACTGAATTCTCAAATTTGTATTAAAGGTGGCAGAGCAGGTTGTAAATTTTCACATAAGCTGGTATTGCATGTTTTGTTTTTTCTTTTTTATCATTTAAATTGTTGCACTACAATTTGGAAGCTATGCAGCTTGTTACTCCAGGACAAATCTCACCTAAGAGGATATGGCAGCCTTCCACACTGTGGTCTGATTGCATTAGACCAAGTATGGTTAAAGAAAGAAATATTTTGACAGCGGAGATTGCACTTGAACACATCAAAGTGTCAGTTCAGATATGTGGCATCTGAGAAACACCCTCCCCTTTTTCCCGTTGCGTGAAATTTGCCACCTCTCATTGTCTCTTCCAGATGGTGTACTGAGTTCTCTTCAGCTTTATTCCTAGAGAGCTCAAGTTGACATCAATCTGTTATGCCATTTTCTTGTAATACTAATGTGGCTTATTTATCAATGCCAATTAATCAATGGCACAGAACGGTTTCGTCCTTAGCAGCTTATGTTATTTCATTTTTTAATATTCAAAAAAAAATTTTAAAGGCAGTGGCCAAATTGGAAAGCCATGCATCTGGCAGACTGTGGCCACTTAGGAGGCATTCAACTGATGTAAAGGTGAAGCCATTTATTTCAAAATATGATTAAGAAGCATATTGGGATGTTATTATTTCTAGCAGAAGGGTGAGGGTTATTCTGTGAGATAAGGAGAAATTTAATTTTTTTGTAATAACAAATCATGTCTGTGTTAATGGCCTTGTATCACCATGCAAAGAAAAAGAAAACCTTATCATATTTGCAAATTTGTAGATTTGTATTAATCTTAGTGACAGCATCATTACACAAAAGATATAAGAAAGTCCCCAAAGTTATAACTTATGATGGTAATCTTTTTTTTTTTTTCAGGGTAAATATACTATAGATTAGGACTTATATAATAAAGATCTTCCAAAAATGTTGTAATATTTTCAGGCAATCTAGGATTACTGTAATAGTTGCTCTGAATTTCAGTTCTGGGGGTCATTTCCAAATCACTTATCTCTGGGCCCTAGAATTAGGGCAAAAAATACACAAGATATCAAATGATGCCACTATTGATGGAAGGAAATAATAATAGCTATTGAGCCAGATTCCCCAATTCAAACAAGAAAAAGAAGAAAACCTTACCATTTAGCATCAGTAATTTGGATCCAATAAACAATTATATAAATGATCTTAATGATCCTTAGTTACTTCAAGTTTATCAACCTTATCATAGTTGTATGAGGAAAGGTGTACTTTGAAAGAATTATAATAGAATATGGTATTCAAGTTAATTTAGTGTAAGCATTCTAAAATCAATATATCGTACCACCTACTTAGTATTGATTATGTACACAATCTTCTAGGGGATGGGCTAGCAATGTAAAAATCTTAAGCTTTCAATAATACAATAAAATATGGGAGAAAAAGAGACTGGTATAATTCATTAATAACAAATAATGGGCATATTAATAAAAATAATTTTACATGATGCACAGATATTTATGAGGTATATGGAAGAAAATAATCAAACAATAAAATCCAGGTTTTTTTCCATTGTAAATCAACCTGATAAATTCATACTTTTTATCACTGGTTTCTAAAGGAAACACTGAGGAAGTCTCAGCCGAAAGACTGCTAGTTTTACTCTAGAATTTGACACAAAATGAAATTCACAGGTCATGCCTGGAGCATACTGACAAGACATACAATTGTGATCTTGCCTTTGAAAAACTTTGCAAGGCAAAATTTGAGATCAGAACCAAATAAAAATGTTAAAAAGTTGGGGAAGCAGCATTGAGAAAATAATTTCTGCTTTACAACCACCATGCCCATCTTAACCTGTTTTTATTTTCAAGCTCTAAAAAGAGAAAAGACTAGGACAAAATTTATTTCTCTAAATCTTGTATTTCACTGTATGTTTTTATTTAGCCCATATACTTTGTCTTTTTCAAGCTCCATCATTTCCCTCATGGTTTACCATTCCTCTCACCTTACACCAATACAAATAAAATATATTTTCTAATTTTATCTATCTTTTACAGTCTTAAGTTTCAATTCTTCCAAAACCTTCCCAGAGGATCCCAATGATCTCGCCCCACTTTCTATATCTGTGCCTTGTTTCCTTTCTCTATAATAATTAATATGCTCTAGCTGACATTAAGCACTTACCATGTGTCAGGCACTCATTCTTACAAGTGATTTACATGTATTTCCTCATTTAATCCTCACAACTGAATGAAGATGGATTAACATCATCTCTCCTTTATAGATGTTAAGGGATTGTTCCAATGTTATACAAGTGCAGAGCCAGGATTTGAATCACAGTCATTTTATTGTAAAAACCATAATAAAACCCTCAGGAGTCTATAAATTATTTCAGTGAAACTATGATTTAAAAATATAGTTGTATAATTATCTTTTCAAAGTAACATTTTCCTGATTATTAAGAGAATACAAGCTTATCATAGAAAATTTGAAAACATCTGTAAAAATAGTTTTAAAAAAGTCTTTTATAAATCATCCTCCTGACTAGCATTATGTCAGTGTATTTTGGGGGTGTATTTTCAATGTGGATGTGTACATACCAAAACCTTTGTAAAATATTGATCATATTGAATATATAAATTGGTTTTCTATATTTCCTGTTACTCTTAGCTCATGAAAATTTTCCTTATGCTTGAATAGCTTTGAAAAATAATTTGTATAACTGAATGGAAGCTATCCTCCTATAATTATAAATGAATAACTCAAACGTCATAAGTAGTTCTCTATGCTGCTGTCATATATTATTAATTATAAGAGGTTATATCAGATATTGACTTTAATATTATTCACATTGCCAGTGAAATCTTCCAAAGCATTTCTTGCCAACACAGGGATGAAACTATAGAGAAGGTTTAATTCTACTGTAAAAGGTGAAATTATATCACAGAAGCACAAATGAGTTTTCTATTGTAGAAAAACAACCTGAGAATGTCATGAAGGCCTGATATTGATTGCTGTTTTCAAGAGTTTACGAAAACAACCATCAATGCTCCTATCCAGAGACAAATCTGGATTGTGCTGCCAACCTTACAACCTGGCCCTCATCTTGCTTACAGTAGCTTGTCAAAGAAAGAGAAAACCTAGAAAAGCCCTCTGCTCTTTTTCTTGTGCTCTCAGATACTTCCCTTTCCTTCTATTTGCAAACACGAAGTGGGAGAATAATTCAGGAATAGATAATGTATTTCAAATGATTTCTATGGCTGAGTTAAGTGTCGCAGGGGGTGTAATTTTCACAGGATGTATCCTGAGTCAACAGGCTTTGCATATGCCAGTGTTCCTTTGAAAACCTCAGAGAGTCTTTAAAAGCAAATAGATGATCTTCTACGGGAGCTGGCTTAGATATGTGCTGTCTCCAAGAGCTCTGCAAATGTAGATTAACTGACCTCTCTGAGTCCTTCTCTTAATCCCATGCTCTAAATATGGAAATTACAGTTCACGTGTATCTCCGATGCAACAGTAAAATAAGTCCAACACAAAAGAAATAATTTATGCTAATAAGACTTTCAGCAAAGATGAGAACTGCAAATTGCTTTGTTTTAAAAGCTCAAATTAACTGGATTAATATTTCATTTTAAGTAGCTTGAATATGGCCACATGACTAATAAATGTGCATGAGGTAAAATATATTCACTGAGTATACTATTTCTCCTTAAAAAATAAGTAGGATGCTATCTACATTTTAACAACAGAAATCAACATTGCATTCCATTTATTTATTCAACAAATATATATTGAACACAAATGAAAAGCTCTGTTGAGTTTGTAGGAGATGAAAAAATGAATATGATGTCATCAAGTAGCTTACAAGTTAGTGCAAGAATACAGACAAAATACAAGACATAAGAGATGTCATAAAAGATGTAGCTTAAAACTAGTGGCATACAGATGATGAGAAATAATTAATGGCTCTAGAATCAGAAAGGGTCTTATGAAGAAAGTCATATTCCAGCTGTGTCTTAAAGAAAATTAGAAATTTGATGATGAGGAATAAGTATTCAAGAAGAGAAAATAATAGGAAGAAAGGCACCAGGGAAGGAAATCTTTAGTGCAAATATAGACAGTAGCGCAGCCTCTTTAATTCCTATGTGACTAGATTTCTTCAGGTGTACAGTAAGTTCTCCCAGTATTTACCATCTAAGGTATTTCCTGAAATTTTGTTCAATGTTTTTGTGAATGCCAACCTTATGTCTCAGTTTCCTCAACTGGAAGAAACCTATAGGATTAGATGACTTACAAGTTCTTCCTGGTTCAAACCTGAAAATATGAGTCATTTAAAAATCACTTTGATTAAATTGTCCAGCAAATACTTAGAGTTTTAGGCATCAGTAAATTAATGGAAATCAAATTATTTACCAAGAAAAGGCAAAATAAAGTGATAGTTTGAGAAAAGGCAAAATAGATAATTATTGTGCCACTGCTGTTTATTTAAATTATGAAGAGGTATGAATACCTTATTGTATCTTCTGATTAGTATCTGATGTTTACCACAACCTATGATTGAGGTCTAAACTAAAGCATCTGAGTAGATAAATTTCTTCTGCAGAAAACATTTGGAATTGCACCTTTATGCCCTAATTCATTACCTCTAGTGGAATGTTATTTGTGTTCCCTTGTTTAAAAAATTAGTGCTTTATGAGAAAACTATTAATATTTCAAAAATATTTCTAAAGACTTTCCTCTCATCTTTGGGTTTAAGAGGTCTGTGGCTAAAAGTTTCTAATCAATATTGTCATGATTTCCAGCATATTTTTGTTTAGAAATAGAAATTTGTGCAGTTAAATTATTAGAATTGGTTGAAAATGTTTGATGTATAACCTTCCAGGAGCCTTCAACATAAGTTTAAAAATTTCCTCATCTAGAAAGCAATTAAAATAAAACCAAAAATTAGTTGATCATTTAATATCTTATCATAATTCTTTATAAATAATGGTATATTATTTATACCATAGGCAAAGAGAGGTGGCCCATGCCTGTAATCCCAGCACTCTGGGAGGCCAAGACAGGCAGACCACTTGTGGTCAGGAGTTCAAAACTTGACTGGCCAGCATGGTGAAACCCCATCTCTACTGAATATACAAACATTAGCCAGGCATGGTGGCAGGAGGCTGAGGCATGAGAATCCCTTGAACCTGGGAGGCGGAGGCTGCAGTGAGCTGAGATCCCAATATGTTTCTATTTTCCTCTGAATCTTTTGGTCATATTTATCATTTTCTTCAAAGTAAAATAGACTATGCATATAATTCAGAAGTGGGGCATTCCATTACATAGTCAAATACCTGATTTCTACAATGTAATTATACTATTTCTAATTTATATATTTGGTGTTATTTTTACAGAAACTAGACCAGCAACTAATGGTCATTCAATTGGCTGTTAGCTCTCACTGACTTGGCTTATTGTCTGTGATGAAGCATAGTAATTAGGTAAATTCACTGTATTCCTGATGATAATCATCAAAATAATGTTGGGCTTTGATTTCCTGCTCAAAAAAAACCTCTCACATATTATTAAGGAAATTGTATAAACCATATTATTTATTCATACTTATATTTGTGGTTATATGTGTATGTGTTTATATAATAACAGAGAATGGAAAGAAATTTAAAAAGTAGGAGGACTCCAGATAATTAAATTTATATTGTAGAAGACATTTTGACCATCAAAAGGAAAAACATCATTCATGACGTGTAGAAGACAGGTTGAGATATACAATTAGCTAGAGAGGAAAAGCAAGCAGTTTTTGACTCTTCTTTTAGCTTCCTGTCATTTTAGTGAGAGAACTGATGACACTGCAAGGGATAAAAGTTTATTTAAAACACCATAAAATGTATTAAAAATAAAAACAGGATGTTTTAAAAAGAGAAAAGTTACTGAGCTACTGAAAGCTGCTGCCCCCACCTGAGCATTAAACAAAAATCTTCACAATTTACAGCTTTTTCTATATTTGTAAAATTCTAGGATTTCTGAATCCATTTATGGGTTTAGTCACAAACTGAGAGGAAGCAAACATTGTGTTACGCTTGTCAACAGGTATGGCCTAAGGATCACTGTATATGAAAAGAAATCAGTCGGCCAACATGTATTTTAATTTATGGCAAATCAAATACTGATTTATGTATATGAATATGGTAAAGAAGTTTGAGAATTTCAAAGAGCTTACATGCAATTAACAAGGGAACCAAAATCAGTTGCATAACGTAAAGGTTTGAGCTATACATACTCATACCTGATACTGTGTATATGTATTCCAAGATAAATGTCCATACTATTATCAGTTTAATTATTGAACCTAAATCTAACTTCTGTTCATATAAAAACTAATTTAATTTGTTGGGGCTTAATTCTTTCAACATCACTCTGTTAAGAAAATTATTTGGAATGTTTCCTCCTTTGTTGTATCAGCTGTAATGTCTCTAAGCTTTCATTTTCTTTATTTTTTTCATGTCTCACAGTTATATTTGTTATGGGTTTCTTTTTCATTAATTGCCGCCTGCTGACATTTGTCTCAGCTGTCAATGATTTTACCTATAAGAGATAATCCCTTTAAACGTATATTAATTTACACTTCCAACTGGGTGCTGAGTTTAAAATCTTATGTAATTGTGAGCAAATGTGTAAATTAGCACTAAGAAAACTGTTAGAAATGTAAGGTGTTTGAAATTTCTCTCAATGACTTTTTATGGTAGTTTTGGCTGCTCAGGAACCTCTTTATTTGCTTCCTCATTTATACTCTGTTCTAGATAAATGAGATTGCCAGATTTTTAGCTTCATTGAGTAGTGAAATTATATGTTAAATTTGGAACACAGGATTAGTAACAGGAAACATCAGACAAATGAAAAATGATACTATCTGAATTGATCATATTCTAATAACATTCAATCAAAATTTATGCATTCATTTATTCTTCCATGTTTGACATTTTTTGAATGAATGAATTCAGGCATCATCCCTTCATGTTCTAGCTAAACCACATGCAGCCCTGCTGTTTTTTGGTTTTAGTCAAAAACAAAATAACAAAAACAAACAAACAAACCCATGCTATCAGTTCAGAAAGGTTAAAAAGTAAAAGAAGAAAAGCCCTGCTCTGCTCCCCTATTTTCTTATTTCCATTTGTCAAAATTAAATACTACTAACACAAATTTATTTTTTTAAAGATTTTCACAAATAAATAGTGGCGTGCATTTCAGATATTGACAGAGATTTTGGAACAAGAGGAAGTTTTAAAACTCTGGCACCACAATTATGGAGTTAGTTTGTTTATCATAGCCTAGGACTGGCAAAAGCAGCTCAGCTTCAAGTTGATGGGTACAAAATTCCTTCAAATTTTCTGAGTTGAAAACCTGTTATTCTCTTGAGGATATGCTTGACCCAATTTAATATGTCTCTATATCCTGAATTCCAGTAAGACACAAAATTTCTATTAGGAAGAATTATATATACAATTTTATTTTTATATGCAAAAATGTTTTTATTAGAAACTTACTGAAAAATTCCATATTAGCCTAAGAAGTTAAAAGCATCCAGCATGTATACTCATTGTTTATTCATTCATATTTATTTGATAAACATTTATTGAGTACTAAGTATGCAGAAGGCATCATTCTAGGCACTTAAAAAATAGCAGGGAATAAACGAAAACATAATCCCTGTCCTCAAGTACCTCATATCCTAGTGAGAAGAGAAAATAGACACGATAAGCAGATAAAACATGTTTTTGACAGTATTAGGAATAAAGAAAAAATAAAAAGCAAAATGAGGATCAGTAGTGTTAAGGAATTTATAATTTTTGATTGGAGGACTTTTAAGAAACTATATGAACAAAGTGGGAGAAGAAGCCATGCAGATATATGGTAGAAAACTACACAGGCAAAAGGAATAGCAAATGCAGACATCCTGAGGTAGTGGTGTGCCCAATATATTTTAGGTATTAAAAAATGGGTTAATATTGCAGAAGGAAAGCATGCAAAAGTGAAATGGTAGGAGCTGAGTTTAGAAAGGTGATAGGTGGTCAGACCATGTAGTTATTTGAAGATCCATTGCTAGCTATTAGTCAAAAAGATATAGGAAGCTATGGGAAGTTAACCAGAGGAGTGTCATAGTCTGATTTACATTTTAGTGCTCTAGCTTTTATACTGAGAATGGATCACAAGGGTAAAACCAAGGAGACTAGACAGAAAGCCACTACCATAATCCAAGCAAGTGAGAAGGGTAGCTTTTATAAGGGCGATGACAATGGAGGTGTTAAAATGTGGTTGGATTCTATATATATTTTAAAGGTGGAACCTCAAAATGCTTGGCATTTGGATATAGGCAGCAATGGAAAAAGGTCAGAAACAACCTGGGTGTCTGACTTAAGCAACTGAGACAATCTACTTGCAATTTACTGAGATGAGATATAAATTTCAGGGTCATTTATATATAGCATTAAATAAATCATGGCAATGGATATGACTGTAGATAGAAAAAAGGTATCCTAAAACTAAGCCCTGTGGGAAACTCCAACATTTAGAGGCAGAAGAGGTAAACACAAATGAACAAAAGAGACTGAGAGGAGCAGAAAGGTAGGAGGAATTTGGGTGTCATGAAAGTCATGTTAAAGAAGTGTTTCAAAAAGAAAAGAATGACCCTCTCTGTCAAATGCTGCTGATAAATCAAAGAAGACTAAAACTGAAATTTGAGCATGCCATATGAAGGTCATTTTGGACTTTGATAAGAGTCATTTTGGTAAAATGGTAAGGTCCAATGGCTGATTGGAGTGATTTCAAGAAAAGATGGAGGAGCAAAATTAGAGATAGTGAAATTCAGCTAGACCTCTAAGACTTGTTTCTTTCTTGGAAAGGAGAGTAAACAAGATGGTAGTCAAAGGAAAAACTGGGGTCCAAAGAAAGTTTCTTAAACATTAGATAAATATCATCCTTTTATACTGATGATAAGAGAGGCAAGAATTACAAGATTTTGAGATGGAAAGGTCACCTATAATAACAGGAGAGAAGATAGCATATAGGGTCACAGATGCCATTACTTACACATGTAAGTGTGATGGCAGAAGCTTCTATTCCGATGCAGACATATGTATTATAATAATTAAAAAGTGGAAAAGTGCCACATATGTTTATGGTATTATCTACAGACATTAGGCACTCAGACACATAATCAAAAGATACATTAAAATGAGTGAGCATTTTGTGGGGAAATTTGCATAACATCATTTGCATTTCTTCTAATATTCATGACACTTTGACATCTCCACTCTATGTTTATGTTGGGAAAAATCATTAGTTACGTATTACATGCTTCATTAGCTTACTTTTCTAAGAATCAAATGTCTGTAGATTTATTCTATTAAATGTGAAAAAACATCATGGGTAGCAGTTACCGAAGTGATACCGCATAATCTGCAACAGTTCTGGGGCCCACTGACTAACATGTTCAATTAAAAGTTGGTACAAATTTCCCAGTAACCCTCTTATTTTGTATATGGATTTAAGAAAGCAATAAAAGTGAGATGGTATTGGAGGTGTAACTACAAACAAAAATTAAATATTTAATAATGCTGAAGTAAATGAAAACTGAGTGAACATCTCAGGTAGTTATTATATGACTACAGTTTAGTGCATTTTTCTTGATCTCAAGAGTTCTCCCATTATTTTTTGCCATTACATTAAAAAAAACTTAAGTAAGTTTGCTTCACTTCTTCAACAAAACTAGTTCTTCTCAGAATTTCACGTTCATAGGAATCACTTAAGATCTTGTCAAAATGTAGATTCTGATTCAGTAGTCTGGAGTGGAGCCTACACTTCTGCATTTCTAACTAGATTTCAAGATCTGCCCATGCTACTGATTAGGACAACACACTTGGAAAACAAGGGTCTAAAACACTGAGTTCTTGGCATTTGTACAGAAGTTGAGATAAATTATTTTATGCCTAGTTGTGGGGGTTGCCTTTAAAAAATTAGTTAAGTAGTTAAGTAGTCATATGCTGCTTAATGAAAAGAATATGTCTGAGAAATGTGTCATTAGGCGTTTTGGTCACTGTGGAAACATCAGTGTATACTTTCACAAATCCACATGGTATAGCCCACTACACACATAGGTTTTATGGTATAACCTAACACTCCTAGGCTGTAAACCTGTATAGTATGTTACTGTGCTGAATACTGTAGGCAACTGTAACACAATGGTATTTTTGTATCTAAATGTATCTAACTAAACATAGAAAAGGCACAGTAAAAATTCAGTATTATACTTTCATGGGACCACTATGGTATACATGGTCATTGATATGTTGCTATGCCACACGACTGTAAAATTTTAAAAAGTAATTTAGTTGGTTATCAATATGTATATTCCTAGAAAAGCACATCTTCATTCCTTTGATTTTGTTATTTAGTGAGTGGACTGGTATGAAATTAAGCACTGCACTGATAAATAAAATAATCAGCAAATACATTTGCATTGAGGAATTGTTATAAAATATGTGTATTTATGTGCTCTTCTAACTAAAAATAAATAAAGACATTTTATAACAATTCCTCAATGCAAACATATTTGCTCATTATTTTATTTACCAGCCCAGTGCCTAATTTCATACCAGTCCACTCACTAAATAACAAAATCAAAGGGATGAAGATTAAGTTGAAATACAGTTATGTTGAATATGTTGAATCTGACACACTGATCACACCACAGATGAAACTAACAACTCAAATAGTGTTATTTAAAATTGCAATCCTATAAGTGGCAATGAATGTTTTGCTATGACTCTGCTGTTCTGTTTTCCCCACACCTGCTCCCACTTGCCAGGTTAGACTGGCTCAATCTGCTCTATGGTGGGATCACAATCATTTGAACAAACCCCCTCAGGGCAGCAATAACCAGGCAGCCAGTGCTGTCTCAGAAGAGCTCCTGACACATTCCCCATGAATCTGTAATTTTGTTTATGTATAGTAAAAGCCATGGCATAGTAAAAAAGACAGCATGCTACTGATGGGAAAACTTTCTAGCATGCTTTCCTAAAGCAAAAAGATCTCTCTGAAATACCGTGAATGTTCAGGATGTTCATTAAAAGAGGATAAGGGACCTATTGTAAAGGTCTGATGTCACAAGAGTCATTCTAGAGGGCTAGTTATACAAACCACTCTTGCAGTTTAAGATTTAAATCACAGATATACAGTAAATACTTTGTTATAGTGAGAAGGGTACTCTCTGAGAAAGTCTAACTTTTCAAAACATTCAGATATGTTACCTAAGAGCTGAGTAAGGAGTAATTCATTCTACATTATTTCACAATTATAGTGCTGCATCTTAATCCACCTTTACATACACGTGCACACACATCTGCCTAAGTATATATCCATATTGTTTAGGCCATTAAATGAGGTAGAAGAGAGTGCAATATTTTGTAATACTTTACATCAATAGCATCCTTCTCGCTGTTTTGCATTACACTGTACACCTGAAAATCTTCATATGACTAAATACTATATTAAGAGGTAAGAATAAAAATCATATTTTATCACAATGACTGCACTGTAGCAATTTTTTTAAAATTTGAAAAAATATATGTACGTATATGTAAGTGTGCTGGGGGAAAGAGTCATTCATCCTGTCTTTAAGTGGCTAATTCAGCAAACTTTCATTTTCTAACTAATATAACTCCAGTTTTAAAATCCATAATATTATACTACAAGAGCACAGTTGACCTAATCTGCTCATTATATTTGTTGTACAAAAGAAAAAAACAGGGCAAATATACAAATAAAATAATTTGTATTTTTAAGCCTAAATATTCTATATTTATTAATATTGGCGTAAGAGGTATAGGCTGAGTGTTTCTTATCTAAAATGCTTGGGGCGAGAAGTGCTTTACAGCTTCAGATTTTAGGTTTTGGGTTGTCTTTTTTTTTTAATGTTTGCATTATACATACACCTATTGGTAGAGCATCCCTAATCTGAAGATTTGAAATCTGAAATGCGGCAATGACCACTTCCTTTGAGTGTCATATTGGTGCTCAAAAAGTCTGGATTTCCAATTTTTGAATGTAGGATGCTCAATCTGAATTTAAGAATATATTAACTCTTTCAAATCACTGGGTAGGTACACACAGAATACTTTGTGTTATTTCTTTTAAGGGACTGGGTCTCCCTCTGTTGCCCAAACTGGAGTGCAGTGGCATGATCATAGCTCACTGCAGCCTTGTATTCCTAGGCTAAAGGGATCCTCCCATCTCAGCCTCCTGAGTAGCTGGGCCTACAGAAGCGTGCCACCATGCCTGGCTATGTTTTAAAATTATTTTTACAAATGGGGGTCTTGCTCTGTTGCCCAGGTTGTTCTTGAACTCCTGGCCTCAAGTAATCCTCCCATCCTGGCCTCCCAAAGTGCTGGGATTACAGGTGTGAATCACTGTGCTCAGCCTTTGTGTTGTTTGATATAGATTACATTTATTTATTCTACCAAAGAGAGCACCGATTTTTGCCATATACTGTCTCATCTGATTCACACAAGCATGCCAATAAAACAGTAAATGAAAATACTGCTTTATTAACTAGCAATTTTTTATGAACATTAATTTGTATTAACATAGTATAAAGCATTATTATTTATTATTTTGGTTTGCTGAGTCAAATAATTTGCCTTATGATCATCATTTTATTATTTAAGGAATCATATCAATTGCCTCTTGTTGAACTGCAGTGAGTTAGGTGAAAAGAAAATGAGTTTGATGGTCAGAAACAAGGGATTCCAGGTCTGTGTTACCAAAAAGGAAATGGGAAAAATAAAAAAAGTTACATGCATTCCTTCGGAAATCTCTTCCAATGTGGAAGGGAGGTGATTTATTAAACATTAACTAAAGACCTGCATATATTAAGCACTATGCTATGTGCTTTGTTTAATTCACCTAATAATCCCCTGAGATAGTTACTGTTACCATAAATTTGTAGGTAAAAACAAACACAGAGAATAAGTAAGTAGCCTAGCATCTCTGGGCCAGTGAGGAACAGAACCAAAATTCCAACCTGGATCTACATGATTTTAAAACCTAACCATTTTTCTCAGTTGGGTAAAATGAGTGAACTAATAAAGTTAGTAAATTTCCCAGATAAAATAGTTTTCTTTGTAATAATCTAAATAAATATCAAAAATATTATAGTGTTTGATGGAAGGGGACCTGTTAGAACCAGTATTTGTGTATTTTTTAATAATTTCAACATTTATTTTATATTTAGGGGGGTATATGTGCAGGTTTGTTACACAGATACATTGCATAATGCTGAGGTTTAGGGTACGAATGATCCCATCTCCCAGGTAGTCAGTATAGTACCCAATAGGCAGTTTTCAGTCCTCCCCCACCCCATAGTCCCCAGTGTCTATTGTTTCCAAGTTTCTGTTCAGGTGTTCCCAAAGTTTAGGTCCCACTTGCAAGTGAGAACATGCAGTATTTGAGAACCAGTATTCTAATAAGTTTAATCCAAAACTTAAAGATTCCAAAAAGACTGAAACAAGAGAATTTTACTTACAATTTAATTAAAAATATATTAATAGATCAATTTTAGTTATGTTTTAGGTGATATGGAATCTTAGATAAGCTTGAACTTCATGATCACTTTTCCCATGTTTCATAATTTTTAAGTAATTAGGGTTCACTTTTTCCTAATCAAGGCCAAGATTTTTTCAACAGTTAATTCTAACAAACAATCATTAATAATCAGCAACTTGTCTTGTTGTCTAGTACTTCACTTATTTAATATTTAGTTTCTATGATTTTAGAAACAAAACATCAACTACTGTCTTCATGGTCTTTAAGTACATTTATTTCTGTATCCCTGAAAGACAGCTTTTATCCAAGAAATAAAATTTACTAAAATGTCAACACCACAGCAGTAAGACCCCAAAACATTAACCACCCTGGTCAATGTTGCATAAACAATCAAGGAATTGTTAAGAATTCACTCTAAATGCAATGTTATGTGTTGAACATAAAATTCAACTTTCTTAATGAAGCAAGCACACAAATAAACTTCTTTGCACTTAGTAAAATGTATATATTATCTACTGTGGTAATCTAAGAAGAAATAAATTCAGTTCCCACTTATAAAGAGAACCTCATTAAATGCATGAATATGTGGAAGAAATGTGAAAAAAAGCATGATCTAGTGGTTAAGTGACTGTGATTGCCAGTCAATAAAAATGGTCCCCAATCTGTCACTGACTCCAGTATTTGTCCTTAGGAAAATATCCTCACTATTTCATGACCTCTCAATTCATCCAGTTTATAAAAGTTGTTTATGGATTATTTTAGCATTTATAGTGTGCTTAACAATATTTCAAAACCCCAGTATATTATTCCTTGTGTACAAGGAATGTTAGTTTCAACATAATTAAAAATTATATATACAGTTATAATTTCCTGTTTTTAGTAAATATTAGAGTTTTAAAAAAATTTTCAAGGTTCTGAATATCCTAAAAGTATTAGATAATTTCATATGCAATTTTTAAAGTAATATTTCCATGCATTTTACTTGTTTTCAAAACCTCTCATTAAAGACAACTCTTTAGTTACATTAACAAAACTAAAGAAAATAATCTGCATCTATAATTATATTTTAAAAATTCAAACTTGGTTTACCTAAACAAAACTGTTCATGGAATTTTAACAACAATAATGAAAAATAACATCCACTGTCTTAGAACTAAGCATCAAATGATAAATAGTTTTCATTTCAAATAATAAATAAAAATGTTGACCCTAAAATAGTTATGCTAAAATACTATGTTTTAAAAAATATATTGGTAATAAGAGGTAAGTTGTAATAAGATTTTCATTAAAACAAGCCAGGGAACATGCTTCCGAATTTCTCTTTAAAAGAACTTATGCAACAATCCTGCATGTTCTTCACATATACCCCAAAACCTAAAATACAATAAATTATGTATTAAAAAACAAGTAATTTTTAATAGAACCCTAAGGCAGTCTAATTAAATCTCCCTAAGTAACAAAATCTAGTCTCAGAAATATGTTTCTGGAAATTATTATCTACTATTAAAATAATACTACAACCTGCATTACAAGCACCTTTTTTCTTTTTCAGTGCATATAAAACTCATATATGCACTGAAAAAGTTGGCATATATGATTTTGGTAAACACTAAAAGCTTTGGTATCTTCCATTAAATTTGTTACACAATTTACCTATGCCTCAAACAATGATCATTTGAGAGGAAAGTAATAAGGAAAGTCATCAAGAAAATCAAGAAACAAAACAGGATAAAAGTGAAGTCTATTGGTGTTCACCATGTTGTGAAATATATATTTTTTAAAAGATCAACTTATGGATGGATAGGAAAATATCAATTGAAGCATCTAGAAGGTGGGTATAAAATTCTTCTTTTATGTATGTATGAAAATTTTTATGATAAAATGTTGGAAAATAGAATTCAATTAATGTTCTTTCTCAGAGCACTAAGTTCCAAAGGTAAGATGTGAATGTCAATATTTTCTTTAGTATTTGTCATTTGCTTTGAACATACAATATTAAAATAATAGTCTGATTTAAAGATTTAAGAAATCTATTAACCAACACTTCCTCTTTCCATCTCATAAATTATACTTTAAAATCTATTCTGGGAGTACTTGAAAAGCCAATGAGTCCCCTCCCAACATATACACTTAAGGTGAGAAATTCCAGGTAAAGCCCATTAAATGCTCTGACCCAAACCTAAGAAAGCAACAGTTGTTTAAAGAATGACTTCTCTACCTATCCCTGAAAACTAATAAGTCAACCATGTGAATATATTCATGGGTAAGAAGGAACAAGGACACAAATATGGATGTGTCGTTTCAAATAATACAATACATATTATCACTAAAGTGAAAAAAATTCATTTAAAATATTTCCTTTGAATAATAATCTAAACATTTAATGAGTTCCAATTTCTTAAAATCACACAGAAATAAAGGCTAACAATATTCCAAGCTTTTTAATTTAAACTCCCTTTGTTCACTTATACAATACTAATACTATTCCTCTATTGTGAGTATTTATTTTTAAACGGTATGATTTCAATGAATGAAAAGAATAACAGAGAGTAAGAAATATACTACTTGGGCTGGGTGTGGTGGCTTACGCCTGTAAACCCAGCACTTTGGGAGAGCAAGGCAGGTGGATCACCTGAGGTCAGGAGTTCAAAACCAGTGTGGCCAACATGGTGAAACCCTGTCTCTACTAAAAATACAAAAATTAGCCAGATGTGGTGGTACACAACTGTAATTCCAGCTACTCAGGAGACTGAGGTAGGAGAATTGTTTGAACCCGGGGGCAGAGGTTGCAGTGAGTTGAGATCGCGCCACTGTGCACTGCACTCCAGCCTGGGCAACACAGTGAGACTCTGTCTAAAAAAATATAATAATAATAAAATAAAAGACATATACTACTTGCACAGATATATTAAAAACAACAACAACTCTGCTTTATAAAATACCCACCTTAAAGGAGATACGAGAAAATAAATTTTTTACTTGTTTTTAAATGAAACTGTCTGGCAAATAGAATGTGGGGATATAGCATGCCAAAAAGAACTAGAAAATTCAAAGTCCAGAAAGATATTTGTAGAGGAGGAAAAAGAAACAAAAGAGTAGCGAGCTAGAGAAAATAAAAGATAGGCTTAATTTGGTCCTGCTATTTGAAATTAGGTTTTATACCTGATAGAATTTACATCACTGGAGTTACGAAAAATATTATAACCAAAGTTTGAAACAAAGTTTTCTACAAATTCATGGAGGACAAGCATTTGGTCTATAGCATTAGCTTACTTTAGCATTTTCAAAATGCCATGAGCAGTTTGTAAGTAATGGTGATGGGGGTTAAGAAAGTAGCTCCTCTAACTGTTTCTATAATGGTTTTAAGTGGTTATGTGAAGCAAAGAGTGACTGAAAATGGGAAATTATTATTCTAGAAGTAATGAAAATTTTGCATAAAGACCTAGATATAGATATGAGTAGAGTACATATTATAGGCATAAGTAATACAAATGACAGTGAACTCAATCCGGACCCAGAATTAGAAAACCTGGGTTCTATAATAATCTGGACTTTGCTCTGAGAAAGTCCATCTCCACTTTGAATCAACCTGTTCCCTGCAAAATGAGAAACCCTACCTTAATGTTCTCAAAAAAATCTTTCTGCATGTAAATTTTCATGTTTCTGTGGCATCAAAATATCTGGAACACTTTTAATTCATGACCAAGATGCTGTTTGATGTTATACAAAAGTTACGCTAAGGATATATTTGATGATATACAGGAACACATGGAAAAAAATAGAAAATCAGATAGAGAAGAAATGAAGAATGTTCAGTGGTTTATAATTCAGGTGACAATGAACAATTTAGGAAGATCATTCTTAGGTAGGACTGAGTAAAGGAAGTTTGAACAGAAAGATAAAAATAAAAAAGTTAACTGTGTCATTTCTGCATCCATAAAAACAATCAATCTACAAAAATATGAGATTCAGAGAATAAGTAGATAAGGTCCCTGACAAAAACAAATCCCAAAATAGAACCCAAATTAACATCTTTTTCATAGAAATTAAAGTACTATTCAATAATTTTGGTCAAAGACAATCAAAGGAAAATAATAAATAAGAGATAAAGGCCAAGAAAAATCCACATATGATGACAATTCATGAGGAAAGAAAAGCTATTCAGCACTCAGATGTCTTAATGATTTAGAAAAGTTAAGATGAGTAATAATATAAAGAACATCTTTGTAAGAGCTTTGTTTTTTAACGTTATTTTGCAAAAGAAAAAACTATCAAAAAATAATTGTTTACCTGTATTATATATGTGGCATTTTCGTTTCATTTAGTTTTATAGAAAAATGGTAAAAGCAAAAATTGATCTGTTTTTATGGGTTTTGATGCTTATAAAATGTGATGAAACCTCTTTATTAAAAAATAATTAATTTACAAAAGTAGGTACAAATGTAAAAGTTTATTTTTGCTGTGAAAGTAAATCACAACAGATTCCTTTCTATAAATCCAACAAATACCAGCAATATCACATAGTGAATTAAAAATATGGTATTTTCAATTGCTGATTAACTGATATAACCTTATTCTATTTTTTCCCATGTTTTGGCTGTGTACTGTGATCACCTCTTTACATGACAAAGATTTTGCAAAATCATTTTCTATAGAGAAAATAGGAAAATCATTTAAATCATAAAAGTAGATCGCTTTTACGCTTCTTTCAACTTCACAACCTATTATTGATTATTCTGTGTAAATTCTTAGAACACCTGCCAAACTTAGAAAAACATTCATCTGGTTTACTCTATATGAGCTGTATGATTCAGAATAATTGTCTGGCTCCACACATTGCAAACCTTGTTTCTCCTCCATTATTCACATATATCTATGGCCAGGCATCATTGTGCATATGAGTGACACTCTCCTGTCTTTGGTCCAGCTTTTTTTTTTTTTAATATTATAAAGAGAAGTACTATAAAAGAAAAATCAGAACAAAGAGAGAGCAACTAACTATGGTTAAAATATATTTATATCATAATTTTTAAAAACTTAACAATTATGTGAACCCATTGTTATGCCCCCTTCCAAGGCTTTGAGTAAAGGTGGCTTGCAAAGTTTAGTCTGACAGTGGATATGGCTCTATACAAAAATGGCTTTATTTAGAAGACGGAGCAAGGAACAAATCAATTTTACAGCCATATAAGTGTATCTGTGAAATGCAATGGGTTTGGCCAGTTGGACCCGTAAGCCTCAGATATTTTAGCCTTCTATTTTCTTTCTGTAACTCTATGGAATACATATAACAAAAACTATAATTCTTAATCATTACTTATATGTAAATATATGTCTGGATCTATATATTCTTATCAAACAGGAAACAAATTAATACCCAGGAATCTCCTGATACATTCATGTTCATTTGTAGTTATTTGTATTGGGTTGAAGAGTTATTTGTATTCCAAATAAGGCTCAAATTCATTTTGGAATAAGTGTATTTGCAAATGTGATTAAGGTAAAGATCAAGATAAGACCATAGTGAATTAGGGGGTCCTAAATCTTTTGAAATGTCTTGCAGGAAAGAAAAAAGGAGAAGACAAGGAGAAACCTGCATGAAGATGGAGGCAGAGGTCTCAATGATGTGTCTACAAGCCAAGGAATGGCAAGGACTGCCAGCCACCACCAGAAGCTAGGAGATAAACATGTGACAGGTTCTACTTGAGAGTTTCCAAAGGAACCACCCCTGTTGACAACTCAGTTTGGGACTTCTGGCTTCCAGAACTGTAAGAGAACAAATTTCTGTTGTGTTTAGCCACCCACTTTGTGATAATTTATTACAACAACCCCAGGAAATTATTGCACTTTCTATATAGAAACATTACCAAATTGGTTAGTATGACAGTGGATTTGTAAACTGTATGTTTATATGCATGCCTAAAAAGTCATGAAAATATTGGGATTCCTCTTGAAATGTAGCAAAAATATTTTCACAGAGGACTTCTATGCACCACATTCTATCTCTGCAGCCCCTCTACAGCAAATAGTGTGTTAAATATCCACACATCTGACATATTAACATGTTAATATTAACATATTTTTCTCTAATTTTCAAAATTTCTATAGGTCCCATAATAAATAAGTTCCAAAAATTATGTTAATGACCATCCTGGGGAGAAAAACTAGTAAAAGTAATACTTGACCACCAGAATCAACTAGCCATTGTTCCTTTTTTTTCATAATTACATTCTCTCATGTTCTCTGTTTTCACTTTGGATTTCAAGATTCTAATAATAATAATATTAAATATTCATTAATAATCACTTCTCAGATGCCACTGTAATTGTTAGACCCTTCATAATATCTATGGTTTGTCTGTCTTACTAAATGGTAAGTTCCTAGAGTGCTGTACTCATGTTGTGTACAACTTTTTCTTTGCTCAAAATGCCTGGAATAGTGCTGAAAATCTCTTAGACATATGTTATATGCTTATTACCTTGGGTGAATTTGTGACATCAACTACAATGTGGATGGGTCCACAGAAAGGGGCTACATTTCAAAATTTCTTCAACTGTAATGGACTCCAAAACAATCCATTTGAGAATATTTGCATTCCTGTTAGCAAAAAATTAAACCCAAATGCGGTGTGTTTAGACAGTGCTCTATAGCTATGCTCCTGACTTTCCTTTCACCAAGGAAAAGCTCTGGTTGGTCATATTTAACTGTGCTGGTGGAAGGCCAAGGAAAAGCTCTTCATTAACATATACTCAGTAATTACCAAAGGCACATAGACACATCTCATTTCTACCCTGCCATTATGCTCACTGGCCTGGAAAATGGGATTGGGCCAAGTGGAACTGTCCCAAGCACTTGCACTGTATATTCCTGGAAGAAGAATCACACAGTGTGCTCTACAGACAAGAAATCTCTCTGTGTACCTTAGAAAACTTCCTGTGGACAGTTCTTACAGAGGTCCTGCTCAAAATTATCAAGATAGGTTTAACACTAGGCATTGTCACTCTGCTTTAAACTGTCATGATTACGTTAAGAAAGTTATTTGAATTAGAATGATTTTAAATTATTAAATCCATAAATATTATAAAATGGGAATTAATTTTCTCTCATCTTATACTTTATGTCTGAATCTGAGATAAGAAAAAAAAAATCCTGAATATTTCATGTGGAAAAGGTTCACATTTAAATCTTTAGTCTATTAAATGAAAAGGTAATAGAAAAGTATCCTGAGTAAATTACTGTGTGAATGGACATCAAAATGCTGCCTACAGGCTCACTGTAAACTCATCTGAAATAAGTAAACTCTTGATAGCTACTGGTGTAGTGTTCCCTTCATCATATTTCCACATACAAAATGGAAGTGGAATTAGAGTATTGTTGCCTGCCTCCTATTGTCTCTATTCTTCCCCTGCAAAATACCCCATGTGGGGAGGGTCTCACTCAGGTCCATTCTAACATGCTGCAGGAGAGGCACAAGGGTAGATATGTGCTATCACTTGTTCCTTCTATCAACAGATATTCAGTTCTCAGGACACTGCGCTTAACAAAGCAAAGACAAATAGGACCAGGCCCCTGCCCTTGAGAAGCTCACAATCTATAGGATAAAAATGAAAATATATAATATTTATTTTCTATGGGTGTCAATGCCATGGTACATGCATACACATGACAACCTAGGATCCTGATAGAGATAAACAAACAAAATAAGGCAATCATTTTCTGTTGTCTGAAAGATCATAAAAGCTTTCATCAAGGAGGTGAATTATTGTGCATGTATCGATACCTGAGTTGATGATGAGACATCAATTATCAGATTTTTATAGATAATAATAGTAAAAGAAAGAATCAATTTCCTAGGAAACATATTTATATGTCCTATCCTAAGAATTGCCAGATAGAGTAAGAGAGAAGTGGAGCATATCCCACTGGCTTTGGAGTCTCTAATGTTTCTTTAAAATATAATAATACCTTACAGTTTTCTCTCCACTGCTCAAAGATGACACTATCCTCTCAGTCCCATTCAGCATAAAAATTATAATATACAGATCCCAAAACTTACTAATGTAACTTAAAAGACAAGACATGGAGATTGAAGCTGAATTTGCAAAACATACTCCATGATGCAATAAAACCCTTCTCTGCTTAGACTGTAAGCCAATAGACTGTATCTAATCCATCAATTACTTTGTCTTTGTGAATTAGCTTAAAAGTGGGTGGTAAATGATCAAACACATTTTAAATATAAAGCCAGCAGAGAGTCACATGGGGTCATGGGATCCTTTTACGAATCAAAGTTTTCACTTCTCCATGTCCTATGTGTTAAAGTAACCACTGAAGCAGTATATAGTATATAGGACACAGAGAGCCACCTTGCTAATCGGTCCCCACAGACCTGATGGTGCACTCTGCTGCAAAAGCAATTTTCATTTTGAACTTCAATACCCTTTAAGAGAACCCTTCAAAAATAATCATATCATGATTTGAGTGACTACAGCCTCTGTCTCAATTGCATGCCCCCCTCTCCTATTCTGTCTCTCCTTCCCCTTTCCTTTGCCCTTAACTTTATGCCTAGAGATGAAATTCCTTTCATTTTCTTTTCCTGAAAGCTAACACTAGGAGGAGGGATATTGTTATGCTAGACATTAAAGACTTTTTTTTCTCAAGTATCTTTTCTTTCAAAATAAGATATAACTATCCCAAAAGAAGGACTTTTAATCAGAGATTTCTATCCTGAGGCAGAAGAGCTTTACTTTTTGAATAGAAAATCATTCTATGAGTAAAGTCTGCATCAAAAATCAAACAAGGACTGTTGTTACAAAAGAGAACCCTGCCAGCAGTTTCAGGGTAACTTGATGTTTCTTTCTTGGGTCTTTCTTAGTGGGTTCTACAGAAGCTTTCGATTTTTTTAAAGCAGGATCTCAAGGCAGTTACCTCCTGAAACTACTAATCTTTCACTACTGCTGCTAAGGAGAATGCTTTCAAATGAAACTGCACAGCCTCCTCTCTAGGAGATCATCCTACAGATGAATGAAGTGCTGGTAAAGAAAAAGCCTCATATTTCACCTGAAGAGTAGAATTGGTGACAGGATTATTATTATTATTAGTGGAATATTCTCAAACTATTTCTTCAGGCTGACAAAAGATTTCAAAATAAAGGAAATATTGCTAACTAAGTTTGAAATTAGAATGACAGCTAAATTAAACCTGATTATAAATTAGGCTTTTAGATTAAAGAAAAAGGTTAAAAAAATCACAAAAAATAAATGAGAAGTTATATTCAGTTTTGTCCACATAGTATCAGATATAACCCACATAATACTCTTAATTTTGATTTATTTCCATCAGACTTAACAAAGAGAACCTATACTAATCCATAGTCATGTAGCTAGTGTATACCTGAAGTTTGGGACTTTGAAGTCTAGATTGAGCAGATAAACAAATGCCTAAATATGTAGTGTAAGTGATTAAATGCTACTCAGAACTATTCTAAATTACAGCTGTGCACACACAGAGTACAAAAATGCCAAAATATTACACACCACCAAATTCAGTGGCTCTTGCTCAATAAGCCTTAATCAAACGGGAAAAGCTAAATTAAAGAGCTGCTTTGTAAACATGCATTTCAATAAACCATAATCTTTGTAAAATCAGAACATGGGAAAAGAGAATTGTCAATAGAAAGAAAATAATTCTGCATGAAAATTACCATTTATCATTTTTCAAGTACAAATTTAAAGAATATTACCACATACTAATGCATAGTAATAGAGGAAAGCTCATAGATAAAAAGATTCCAGAATCTATATACAAGTTAAAAACATGAACAAAACACTCCTGTAACCTATATTTGAACAGGTCCATGTTGCCAGTTTACCTTAGCTTATTTTAATGTATACTTTTCAGGTGACTGCTTTCGTAGGGAAACTCAGCATTGAAATAAGGTATTTTCATTGGTTTACATTAATAAAATTCAACACCCTCCTACCCCCTAAAAATCATAGTTCTCACTTCTTTATGATGGCCAGACTTCAAAATTTCTATACTGGCCCTATTAGACCTGGCACCAGAGAAAATTATATAGTCCAACAGCAATCTATTTATCATATTAGGTAATTCTCAGTAGATCAGGGATATTTTGGGGACGACCATGTCACAAGACAAGGCAATCTTAATTATAATATCTAAATATCAACAGAGTGCTATGCCCAATACAGAACAAATCTTTTTAGCAGAGAAGGCTTAAACATCACCACTATATCAAATGCCTGATGCAATTTCTAGTTTTCTTTCTCTAGCAGAGGGCAGGAACCACAAATGTTATCTCACATAAGCTGACGGGTTTGGGAGGGGGAGCAGAAAAGTTTTCCTGAGGTTAGCATGTGGCCAAGATATCTTACTGCAGTTCTCTGGATGACAGTCTGAAATTTTCAAGAACAGAAATTGTTTTGATTATACTTTCAATTTAGATACTCAGATTTAATGAGATAGAAATGACAGATTTTAAGAAGAGTGAGATAAAAAATTTAATAGTGGCCAGGCGCGGTGGCTCAAGCCTGTAATCCCAGCACTTTGGGAGGCCGAGGCGGGTGGATCACGAGGTCAAGAGATCCAGACCAGCCTGGTCAACATGGTGAAACCCTGTCTCTACTAAAAATACAAAAAAATTAGCTGGGCATGGTGGTGCATGCCTGTAATCCCAGCTACTCAGGAGGCTGAGGCAGGAGAGTTGCCTGGACCCAGGAGGCGGAGGTTGCGGTGAGCCAAGATCGCGCCATTGCACTCCAGCCTGGGTAACATGAGTGAAACTCCGTCAAAAAAAAAAAAAAAATTAATAGCACAAAAATCAAGATCTTAATGGGAACAAAATCATGTAAAGTTTCTTGCAGCTCTTTGAAACATTACTTTTTGTATGTTCTGTGCCTATCACGGTTCAATATAAATATACAAATATCTATGTATTAGCATTTCTATCAAAATATGCAGGGACAGAGCTAATGAAAGAATTGTGTCTTTGAAAGGATGAAGTACAAACATTTTCTAAGTTAATTCACATATGCATTTCATTCTCTATTTCAAGGGTCAAGAAACTTCTGCAAGGTTTTGAATAGCAAGTAGTTTGAGCTTACCTGGCCATATAGTATCTGTCATAAATGCTCAAATCTACATGCAGGAAAGCAGTCATAGATAATAAACAAATGATTGTGGCTGTGTTCCAATAAAACGTTATTTATAAAAACAGGTGGTGAGCCAGATTTAATCCTTGGGTAATAGTTTGCCAAGTCCTGCTCTCTTCTCATGAACTAGAAGGGATGCTGAGTTGAAATTTTTTTCTATATAGCATTATAAATTATGTGCATTGTCACAATTTGTTCCTTTTTTATTGAACTGTCATACCAGAAGGAAACACTAGTAGTACTCAAAATAATTGTAGGGAGTCTAACTTCTATCTTTTCAAAAATCCATTAGCGTTTTCACCCTTTTACAGTAATATAACAACTTAAAATATAGACAAAAAGAAAAAATAGTTTTAAAATCATTTAAGTTAAATAATGCACATAACAAGCAATGGGAAATCAACACAAATGAGTAATCAAGAGAGTAGAAATGCCCAGAAACAATGGAGACCTATCACCATACAGCTACATACATTTCTATAGTTCAAAAAGGTTACTTGCCCTTTTAATGTTGCTGTGATTCAGTTGTGCAGACAGGAATTACACTGACTACTCATCCACCTTAATGCATTTACTCATATCCTCAGGAAGCTAGATGCCAGTGAGAAATCAGAAAGACAGTAGAGTAGATCAATGAACATGCTTTGTGCTGAGTAGACTCAATTCACACTCTGATGGCATAAAAAATTCAGAAGGCAGTTCTATCCATGTGTGTTGACACTTATTCATGTGTGGGGAAAGCCAGCTGATTTGCATGATTCACATCTATCAAAAGCATGTGGATATGCTATCAACTGATATAAAGGAGTCTTGTAATACTTACAGTCTAGATATCTGCCCTTAGATATTATTTGTGCAATTATATGTACTCAATTTAAAATTAAATGTAATCAGGTTAAATACTTAGAGATAGCTATGGCCATAGAAATAAACATGGGATGAAGAATTATAAGTTTTTGTGTCTCGAGTGTTGATATAATGAGATTCAAAGACCTAGAGTCAAGAATGGTAATATTTCAAGTCTAGTTTCTTTCTACTTTATGAATAGACATGGAAGTGTGAGGAAGAAATATCACAACTTTTACATGCTAAGCCCAATTGTGTGTCCACGGATTCATACTCTATTCTTTGCCTTGTTTTGTGCTTCTGTGGTATGTACACTCCTTTATTCTCTGACCATAATTAGACTCCATAACACCAAGTGCCTCTAAGTATCATATCAAAAAAAAAATTCAATATTTCTGCCAGCTTCCTCTGCAGTTGTTTTTTCCTTGATGTGTGTATCTTTAGTGACTATAGCATAGAAACTAAGAAAACTATTCTGTATCAGAAATTCCATAAAGTGACTAAGGAGTTGTATCATTTGCTCCTCTGAAGCTGCATTTATCAGATTTACCTGTGATGGTAAAAGAAACAGAATTTTTACAATTTGTGTCAGAACTTTCTTCAATAATACGCAATAAAACTTTAAAGATAATGCTGCCACTTCTGATGATCAAAATGCAGATGTGGTGAAAAAGTATTGAAAAACAAAATAAAGATTATGGCATTAGAGGAAAAATGTTAGTATATGCTAAGAAACTTAAAATGGACAGATTTTAAGAAACTTAAAATGACGGATTTTCATTCTTTACTCCTCAGTGAACATATCTTCTTTGCATCACATTCCCTCACTGATTCCTCCTCCCACCATTTACTTTCTATGGCAGATTCAACATGATTGGAAATTCTTTGATACTTCTTCCATTGAAAAATATTAAAGGAGTCAATATTTGAATCTGGGCTGCATCTTGACCAAAAGTGAATTGCCAGAAAGGACACTACGCCAGTTCTTCTAGCCTAACCTTTAAGAGACCTGGAACTTTCTGGTTTTTGGCCTTAAAATATTTACTCTTGGAGCACTAAACCATCATGTAAGAAGTCTGATTTCCCTGAAGCTCTCGTTGTAAGAAAGCTCATGCTCGCTATTTGGAAAGGTTTGTTCAGGGAGATAGAAAGGGAGGGAAATTGAGAGAGAGAGAATGATTGAGAGAGAACTATTGAGAGAGGAGGAGAGAAACAGAAAGACCTGACTACTTTTCAGCTTTCCAGCCCTGGGCTATTCAATCATTTCAGTGGAAACCCTAGACATCATGGAACAGAGGCATGCTATCCACACTGTGACCTGCCCAATATCTGTCCCAAAAAAATGAGATAAAATTCTGTTGTTATAAATTGTTTTAAGCCAGTGAGTTTTGCAGTGCTCTGGTATGTAGTAATTGATAACCACAATTCTCACCATATTCTAGTACCCTATTTATTTTCTTGAGCAGTTATCTTAATACATAATTAACATTTAAAAACTTGTGAATTTATCTACTTAAGCCTTTTGATTACAGAATGAAAAATCTATGATGACAGAGGCAATACCTGACTCAGACTTTCAGCATTGTTATAATGCCTGGCAGAACAAGTAAATATTTGTTAAGGGAAGGAAGAGGGAAAGGTGATCTGATTGCTAGCAATACTAGCTCTTTTTCATTACTTCAATATCTTACAATGCTTATACAAAAGTGACACTTAGGTTGGTAGAAAATCGGTTAGGAAAGTATTTTTTCATATTTGGTCTTATCTAAACCATGTGTATAGTACTTTTATCTACACTTTCAGAATGTCTTTCTGAAAAATGATGCCAAAAATTATCAGAAAGGCAAATTTCATTTTATGTTAATAAATTTCAAGACTTATCAGTAATTTAAATATTTTTTTCTCTGTTAAAATTACTCTTTCAAAATCACAAAGCAAAATACTAGTCTCTGTGATTGGAAAACATTACTATGGGCTATGTATACTTTCTAAAATGATTTTTGTTTACAATTGTCAATGCATCTTTCCTGTTCTGAAAAGCAAGTGGAAATCAAGAGGTCACTTCCCAGTAGGCTGCTGATAAAAGCCTGCTATTTATCTCACAAATATGAACTCCACATTTAGAACTGGAATTCCTCCAGATAGATTTGATAATAATACCCCAGGAAGTTTGAGGAGACTCTTGCCAGGTTGATATATACCTACATTCTGCTTTAGAGGGAGCAGGAGCCAAGTTAAGAGATGCAAAGGCAAGCTGCTCTAGAAGTTTAGCAAAGATGAATTTTAGTATTTTTCATATTTTAAAATGACGTTATCTAGCCAACTTAAGAGTTCGGTTCTTTTATAAGGATTAAGATTAACCAGTCGCCAATTAATTTTTTTAAAAAAGATCTGTGCCTGAGGCAGAAGCTTTAGAATGTGAAAACAGAGCCTCTCCCGGTTTTCACAGCATTGAACCTCAGTATTTGCCAATATGCCCTTGATTTAACACTACCTGTCTATAAGGCAAATCTAAATTATATTAATCAATAATGTCAAAATGAACAAACAAAAATTCAGGAATGACTTGATGTCTAAAAAACTACTATTTATAAAATTGGTTTGGCATGCAGAAGACATTTCCATGATTGGCTACAAAGAAATTTTGTTACCCGTATCTTTCATCACCATGATTCCTACATCCCGTTTTTCAAAAAGCTGAACATAGGTAACTGTTCTTGCTACATGTGACATACTTATGTGCCTTTAAACATTTGACCATGGTATTCCTTTATTTGGAAATGCTGTATATGTCAAACGCTATTCATCATGTGATGCCCATCTTATATCTATGTCTTTTCCCATGAATCCTTGTCTCACTAACTCCGTGAGAAGCATTCCATTCCTCCTCAGAACTCCAGCAACACTTACTTATCTGTTATAAGCATACTTAACAAGACCTGCTTTTATTATAATAGGTTGAAGCACACCTTGTTTTGCAATTATATTACGAACTCCTTGAGCAAGGGATTTGTATGTTTTTTTCACATTTGTGTTCTATACAATACATATTAATGCTACATGATATGCAATAAGGGGTGTTCAGTAAAGACTTGGTGTCTGATAGATAAATTTGGCAAAATTTCTCTGCATGCACTAGGCAGTGGACAACCTCTCTTTTTTCAGACAGTGAATGAATTTACTACTATAGCCTTTAAAATAAATTAGAATACCAGGTCAGTCTAAATTATCCAAAAAGAACCTAAAACAATGGAATACAGGTCAGATATATTCCGATGAGACTAAGAATATATTAGAGAGGCTCCCAAAATAGGAAATAGAAGTAATCGAGATGGCCTATATTAATGAAGTATATAATAGAATATACTAAAGTTTTTTTAAACAAAAAGTGATATAATAACATCTCTACTCCTTCTGAAAAAAGTTTTGAAAGGCAAGTGAGAAGAGGCTTCCAAGAAAAAATTCTCAAAACAAGATTATGTTTGAGAAAACTGATGAGAGATAAATATTGTCACTGTGTATCACGAGTTAATAACCACTAATAAATGGGTCAAAATTCTTTTGGGTTATAAAGCTATATTTGTGGATATACTAGACAGTAATAAAATAGGAAAAACAGATACTAACTAATAAAATAGGTTAAAAGAATGTTATTTTTGCAATGTTTCTTTATAAATATGTGTGTGTGTGTGTGTGTGTATATATTTGTGACAAAGTGGATCTGACCCCTAAGGGACCCCCGGGTGACTCCCCCCCCAAAAAAAACCCATTCACACCAGTGTATTTAAAATAGCCCGCATTTTGGAGATGCTGGCTGTCCTTTCAGTGCTTCACAGGAAGACAAATGGGCTTTCCCTCTTCAGATGCCTGAAGGGAGTGCTTTGAGGCAGGTGATGGGCTGGGAGTGTGGGCGGCCTCCCTCCAGCCCCAGGGCCCCCTGTGGACCTGGGCTCCCTGGTGGGCACTGGAACTCCCTGGATGTTCCCTCCCGCACCAGCACCACTGCAACCTATAGGCCCGAATGCTGTTGTATTTTGCCTTGGTGTGTGTGCTTTTCCTTGTGTAAAATTGCTGTTCTTTTGACAATTTAAGTGACTTGTTTACTGTAAGTTTGAAAATAAAAATTAAGAAAAAAATTCCAATGACAAAAAAATATATAGCATCAGACCATAATATAGCATCAGACTATAATGTAAGCAAGAGAAAAGAATGCTATGGATTAAGCTATTAGGAATACATAGTCTGACTCATGTATCAGTTTGAATCATACTGGTAATGCAAGTTTCAAGACTTGATTAAATAATCTATAAAATTATGAGATCAAATACGCTTTTTGGGGTAGAAAGATACTTTTTTTTAAATTACATATTAATATTTTCTATTTCTTTATATGAAACTAGGATAAAACTCAACTGAATTAGATTCATTATTTATTTCAAATATATTAAATATTTAAACATAGTATGTTTTACTTTAAAAATCAGCAGTTAAATATAATTGAATTTTTTCTATTATTATATAAATATACCTACTATAAAAACCCACTACATTTCACTTACTTGGCAAGTTAGGATGGCCAACATATTTATGTAAGGGTACACACTGTTTATTGAAATATTTATATATGTTTACTCACTGAGGAGGGCCACTATTACAACTTTGAGTAAGTGATCTTCTGATCAGCATAGTATTCTTTCTTTCACCATTTCTGGAAAAAGAAAGAACATAATTTGCCACTCCAGATATATTACTTAGTGGCTAACATTACGGTAACATGAGAAAGTTAGCTTTATTCATAGTTTTTCACCCAGAAAATAGTATCTTTACATGTAAGAGTATCATGTGAAATATTTAAAGTGTATTTTTTATTATCCAATTATAAATCTTATATAATTTGATAGCCCACATTCATTGATAAATAGGAAGTCAGTAATATTATTTATTCAATACACTGAATTTTCTTTACTTCTGACTAATTGATAATGTTAAAAATGCTTGCAGAAGCACTCCGCAGTTATTTGTGAACCCATGGCTTAAGAAAAGTCCAGATAGTAATAGCAAACACCCTAATAACACTTACTACAAGCCAGCTATTCATTGACTCACATGGTTTACATGCATCCAATGCCTGTAAAATCACATTGGCAGGTCATAATATTACTACCCATATTTTAAAGATGAAGAAATCCTTATCATAAAGTAACATTCATGCCCACAAAAGAAATTAATCACTAATAACATTTGGTTAGCCCTATTTTGGATCTGTGTCAGAGGTAAAGCATATAATAATATTTCAGGGATCAGAAAAGTTTTGGGTGGTTTCCTTCACATGTATGTGGCAGATTATCAACTTCACACCTTTGTAAGGAGAGGATTTTAAAATCAAATGAAGAAATGAGCCACAGAAAAGGTTCACTCACTTGTCAGAGGTCACATAGCAAGGAAGTGGTAGAGGCAGGATCTACACTTAAGTACATTTACCTTTGAACAACATGGGCGTTAGAGGTACTGTCCCCTGTGCAGTGGAAAACATGAGTATAACTTTTGACTCCCCAGAGCTTAACTAATAGCCTACTGTTCACTGGAAGCCTTATTGATAACATAAACAGTAGATTAACACATATTTTCCATATTACATGTGTTATATACTATATTCTTATAATAAAGTAAGCTAAAGAAAATGTTATTAAGAAAATCACGAGGGGAAAATAGATTTATAGTACTGTACTGTATCAATACTGTAAGTTTATATTGCCTGTTTACAAGATGACTCATGTCTGAAATATCAAGTAACTGTGGTTGCAAACCTCAATCTACAGCAAACATCAAGCAATTCAACTTTTTCTTGTAATGTTAAGACATTTCTCTGCTTCTTGAGAGCACTTCCAGCATCACTAGTGACATTTTCTATGGGTCCCATGGTGTTACTCAAGGTTTACGGTATTGCACTAAACACAATGAACAATACAGGAAAACTGTAAGAGATCATTTTTTACTGACATCCACAATTTATGGGGAGATGAACTGCTCCTGCTGAGATGATTGGCATCACAAGGCGTTTTACGTGGATATACACATCACTTAAGCTCACCACAAAAGTAATTAGAGGTGGCTGTAAAATTAATACAGTAATGTAGTATGTAATACAGTTAATTTTAGGTAATTATGATTGAATATGGCACCTTCACATTAGTTTGTATTTCTCTCAACCGCAAATAACACTACGTATGGTTGGCAAGCATTACTGTGCATAAGTTTTAATAAATGTTAACTTCTTATAATAGGTTTGTGTATATTTTATGGTTGTAAATGAGAAAATATACTAGTATATACAATACTTTATGCATTTATGACATACTTAACTTTCTCTTAATTTTTAAATTATACTTTGCATTCTGGGATACATGCGCAGAACGTTTGTTACATAGGTTTCACGTGTCATGGTGGTTTGCTGCAACCATCAACACATTATCTACATTAAGTATTTCTCCTAATGCTATCCCTCCCCTAGCCCCCAATCCCCTGACACGACCCAATGAGTGATGTCCCCCTCCCTGTGTCCCTGTGATCTCATTGTTCAACTCTCACTTATGAGTAAGAACATGCAGTGTTTGGTTTTCTGTTCCTGTGTTAGTTTGCTGAGAATGATGGTTTCCAGCTTCATCCATGTCCCCACAAAGGACATGACCCTTCTTTATGGCTGCATAGTATTCCATGGTATATATATGTCACAATTTTCCTTATCCAGTTGATCATTGATGGGCATTTGGGTTGGTTCCAAGTCTTTGCTATGGTGAACAGTGCTGCAACAAACATATGTGTGCGTGTGTCTTTTTTTTCAGACAGAGTCTCGCTCTGTCACCAGGCTGGAGTGCAATGGCATGATCTTACTGTACTGCAACCTCTGTCTCTTGGGTTCAATCAATCCTCCTGGCTCAGCCTTCCAAGCAGCTGGGACTACAGGCACACGTCACCACACCAAGTAACTTTTTTGCATTTTTAGTAGAAACAGGATTTCACCATGTTGGCCAGGATAGTCTCGATCTCCTGACCTCATAATCCACCCACTTCAGCCTCCCAAAGTGCTGGGATCATAGACATGCACCACTACACCCAGCTGTGCATGTGTCTTTACAGTAGGATGACTTATAATCCTTTGGGTATATACCCAGTAATGGAATTGCTGGGTCAAATGGTATTTCTGGTTCTAGATTTTTGAGGAATCGCCACGCTGTCTTCCACAACAGTTGAATAAATTTATACTCCCACCAACAGTGTAAAAGCATTCCTATATCTGCACATCCTCTCCAGCATCTGTCGTTTCTTGACTTTTTAATGATAGATATTCTAACTGGTGTGAGATGGTATCTCATTGTGGTTTTGATTTGCAGTTTTCTAATGATCAGTTAGGATGGGCCTCTTTTCATGTTTGTTAGCTGCATAAGTGCCTTCTTTTGAAACGCATCTGTTCATATCCTTTGCTCACTTTTTATTGGGGTTGTTTTTTTCTTGTAAAGTTGTTGAAATTCCTTGTAGATTCTGGATATTAACCCTTTGTCAGATGGATAAATTACAAAAATTTTCTCCCATTCTGTAGGTTGCCTGTTCACTCTGATGATAGTTTCCTTTGTTGTGCAGAAGCTCTTTAGATCCCATTTGTCAATTTTGGCTTTGGTTGCCATTGCTTTTGGTGTTTTAGTCATGAAGTCTTTGCCCATGCCTATGCCCTGAATGGTATTGCCTAGGTTTTCTTCTAGGGTTTTTATGGTTTTAGGTTTACGTTTAAGTCTTTAATCCATCTTGAGTTAATTTTTCTATCAGTTGTTAAGGAAGGGGTTCAGTTTCAGTTTTCTGCTTATGGTTAGCCAGTTTTCCCAACACCATTTATTAAATATGGAATCCTTTCCCCATTACTTGTTTTTATCAGGTCTATCAAAGATCAGATGGTTGTAGATGTGTGGCATCATTTCCAAGGCCTCTGTTCTGTTCCATTGTTCTATATAACTGTTTTGATAACAGTACAAGTACCAAGCTATTTTGGATACGTAGCCTTGTAGCATATTTTGAAGTCAGGTGGCAGGTTGTCTCCAGCATTTTTTTTTTCTTAGGATTTTCTTGACTATATGGGATCTTTTTTGGTTCAGTAGAAAATTTAAAGTATTTTTTTCTAATTCTGTGAAGAAAGTCAATAGTAGCTTGATGCACTGAATCTATAAATTACTTTGGGCAGTGTGGTCATTTTCATGATATTGATTCTTCCTATCCATGAGCATGGAATGTTTTTCCATTTGTTTTGTCCTCTCTTCTTTCCTTGAGCAGTGGTTTGTAGTTCTCCTTGAAGAGGTCCTTCACATTCCTTGTAAGTTGTATTCTTAGGTATTTTATTCCGTTTGTAGCAATTCTGAATGGGAGTTCACTCATGATTTGGCTTTCTGTTTGTCTATTACTGGTGTATAGGAATGCTTGTGATTTCTGCACATTGATTTTGTATCCTGAGACTTTACTCAAGTTGTTTATCAGATTAAGGAGATTTTGGGCTGAGACGATGGCGTTTTCTAAATATACAATCATGTCATCTGCAAACAGAGACAATTTGACTTCCTCTCTTCATATTTGAATACGCTTTATTTCTTCCTCTTGCCTGACAGCCCTGTTCAGAACTTTTAATACTATACTGAATAGGAGTGGTGAAAGAGGGCATCCCTGTCTTGTGCCAGTTTTCAAAGGGAATGCTTCCAGCTTTTGCCCATTAAGTATGATATTGACTGTGTTGTCATAAATAGCTTCTATTATTTTGAGATATGTTCCATCAATACCTAGTTTATTAAGAGTTTTTGGCATGAAGGGGTGTTGAATTTTATCAAAGGCCTCTTCTGCAGCTATTGAGATGAACATGTGGTTTTTGTCATTGGTTCTGTTTATGTGATGGATTACATTTATTGATCTGCATCTGTTGAACCAGCCTTGCATCCCAGGGATGAAGCCAACTTAATTGTGGTGGATAAGCTTTCTGATGTGCTGCTGCATTTAGTTTGCCAGTATTTTATTGAAGATTTTTGCATCAATGTTCATCAGGGATACTGGTCTGAAATTTTCTTGTTTTGTTGTGTCTTTGCCAGGTTTTGATATCAGAATGATGCTGGCCTCATAAAATGAGTTAGGGAGAAGTCATTATTTTTCTATCATTTGAAGTAGTTTCAAAAGGAATGGTACCAGCTCCTCTTTGTACCTCTGGTAGAATTTGGTTGTGAATCTATCTGGTCCTGGGCTTTTTTTGGTTGGTAGGCTATTAATCACTGCTTCAATTTCAGAACTGGTAATTGGTCCATTCAGGGATTTGACTTCTTTCTGATTTAGTCTCGGGCGGGTGCATGTGTCCAGGAATTTAGCAATTTCTTTTAGATTTTCTAGTTTATTCACATAAAAGTGTTTATAGTATTCTGATGGTAATTTATATTTCTGTCAGTGTTGACACCCCCTTTGTTATTTTTTATTGTGTCTATTTGATTATTCTCTCTTTTCTTCTTTATTAGTCTGGCTAGCAGTCTACTTTATTAATCTTTTCAAAAAACCAACTCCTGAATTCACTTATTTTTTGAAGGGATTTTCGTGTTTCCATCTCCTTCGGTTCTGCTCTGATCTTAGTTATTTCTTGTCTTCTTCTAGCTTTTGAATGTGTTTTCTCTTTCTTCTCCAGTTCTTTTAATTGTGATGTTAGGGTATCAATTTTAGATCTTTCCTGCTTTCTCCTCTGGGCATGTAGAGCTATCAGTTTCCCTCTAAACACTGCCTTGGCTGTGTCCCAGAGATTCTGGTATGTTGTCTTTGTTCTCATTGGTTTTAAAGAACTTATTTATTTCTGTCTTAAATTCGTTATTTACCCAGTAGTCATTCAGGAGCAGGTTGTTCAGTTTCCACGTTGTGCGGTTTTGAGTGAGTTTCTTAATCCTGAGTTCTAATTTAATTGCACTGTGGTCTAAAAGACTGTTAGGACTTCCGTTTTTTTTTTTTGTTGTTGTTGTTTGTTTGTTTGTTTGCATTTGCTGAGGAATGTTTTACTTCCAATTCTGTGGTCAATTTTAGAATAAGTGTGATGTGGTGCTGAGAAGAACATATATTCTGCTGATTTGGGGTGGAAAGTTCTATAGATGTCTCTTAGGTCTGCTTGGTTGAGAGCTGAGTTCAGGTCCTGAATATCCTTGTTAATTTTCTGTTTTGTTGATCTGTCTAATACTGATAGTGGGGTGTTAAAATCTCTTATTATTATTTTGTGGGAGTCTAAGTCTCTTTGTAGGTCTTTAAGAACTTACTTTATGAATCTCGGTGCTCCTATATCAGGTGTATATATATTTAGAACAGTTAGTTCTTCTTGTGGCATTGACCCCTTTACCATTATGTAATGTGCCCTTCTTTGTCTTTTTTGATCTTTGTTGATTTAAA
>NW_016107404.1:5640048-5710565 GCF_001604975.1 Cebus imitator | reverse complement strand
TATCAGAGATTGAAGACCAACTTAATGAAATGAAGCATGAAGACCAGATTAGAAAAACAGAATGAGAAGGAACAAACAAAACCTCCAGGAGATATTGGACTATATGAAAAGACAAAACCTATGTTTGTTTGGTGTACCTGAAAGTGATTGGGAGAATGGAACTAACTTGAAAAATACTCTTCAGGATATTATCCATGAGAACTTCCCCAACCTAGCAAGACTGGCCAACATTCAAACTCAGGGAATACAGAGAACACCACAAAGGTACTCCTCAAGAAGAGCAACTCCAAGACGCATAATCGTCAAATTCACCAAGGTTGAAATTAAGGAAAAAATATTAAGTGTAGCAAGAGAGAAACGTCAGGTTACCCACAAAGGGAAGCACATCAGACTAACACTGCATCTCTCTGCAGAAACCCTACAAGCCAGAATAGAGTGGGGGCCAATATTCAGCATTCTTTAAGAAAAGAATTTTCAACCCAGAATTTAATATCCAGCCAAACTAAGCTTCATAAGAGAAGGAAAAATAAAATCCTTTACAGACAGGCAAATCCTGATAGACTTTGTCACCACCAGGCCTGCCTTACAGGAGCTCCTGATGAAAGCACTAAATATGAAAAGTAAAACCAGTACCAGCCACTGCAAAAACATACCAAATTGTAAATATCACCAACACTATGAAGAAACCCCATCAACTAATAGGCAAAACAACCAGCTAGCATCATAATGACAGGATCAAATTTACAGGTAACAATAGTAAACTTAAATGTAAATGGGCTAAATGGTCTAATTAAAAGACACAGACTGGCAAATTGGATAAAGAGTCAAGGCCCTTTGGTGTGCTGTAGTTTTTCTTAATTTTTAATATTTCTAGGCTATGCGGATTTTTTTAGTTTTTCCAAACTTCAGCAAACCTACAAATTTTTTAAATATATTTGTTGAAAAATACCCTCAGATAAGTAGACCCACAGAGTTCATGCCAGTTGTTCAAGGATCAACTCTAATGTGGTTCCAGTGCCCATATAGTTAATGAAGGCATTATAACAAACCATAACAGATTCATAAACCCAGAGCTGTGAACTCTTTTTATTCCCAAATTCAAGGGCTATGGACTATTTTTGTTCCCAATTCAAGAGACTAACCTGGCATGCCTTTTGCAAAGCAGGTCGAGAGTTAAGCAAAAATAGATTAGGTAATTAAACAGACCAGTAAGACACATGGCTTAGACATAACTTCCCCATGAAGACTAGTCATTCACAAAGGGAAGGGGCAATGAGAAGAAAGTTTTTGCAAATGTGCACAGATTTGCACAAAAATCATCAAAAAGACTTAGCACTGTATTAAACTCTCTTATGTACTGCCTGCATGCTTATTATTTGCTTTTCTTCCCTAGACACTAAGATTCCCTGTCTTTCTTGTTCATCTTTATATGTTGACATAGATTCAATATTAAAACAGGACATGGTAGGTGCTTAATACTTGCCAAATGAATAGAAGAAGGAATGCTTATTAAATAAAAAGTGGAAATCAGGTAAACAGAGGAGTGGGATTATTATGTTTCAGGCTATAATTTTAAAAATTATATAATTTTTAACTATTGCAATATCAGTAGGAACAAATTTAAATAGTATACATAAGGAGACTTCATTCTTAAAAGTAAAGAAACCCTTTAACTATTTATACTCATATCTGAGATCATCCAAGGCCAAAATCTGCTCTGCTGTCAGGTGAGTAACTCATAGTTCAGAAGAAAATTACTATGGAACATAGAGAATTATTTTTCTCTCTGATTACATTTTAAACCTTTACTTTTCAGGCACTTTACCCCTAAATTTTGTTTTCACTATTTGTTTAATTTAATTTCTTAGAAAAGCTATGTCATAGGCCATCTGATGACTTTGTAAATGCAAAGGGCCAATGTTGTGGAACAGACAATCTAATGACATAGTGTTTAGTGTTCCCTAAAGCAGGAGACAGATGAAGAGAAACAGTGAACCAGCAACCTTAGCATAATTAAGACAAGCCTGAGTGCTTGCCATGGTGCCATTACATTAATCTCACATCAGTGGCACCTGGCTAAAATTTATGAGATATGTAAAAGGGGCCTTTCCAACTGACCTTGATAAGGCAGAGTTATTTATCACGTGAGAGAATAGTCAGCAAGCTAGGGGGAATGAGGTATATTAAAAATAAGTTGACAGAGAGATTTAAGGGCAGTGGGCTGCAATAAGTTGACAGAGAGATTTAAGGGCAGTGGGCTGCAATAAGTTGACAGAGAGATTTAAGGGCAGTGAGCTGCAATACTCATTGACTGAAAAGATCTGGAGAAGCATTTCCAGTACTATGAATCCTAAACATCCTTAATAAGTAAAATATAAAAGCATACATAATGTTAATAATAAACAATATATATGAGAAGGGATAATAGTAAATGTCAAGTTTTAAACTGATGCTAGTTCAGACATTTAATATTTTTTAAAGTATGTTTATTGAGCTAATATAATGGGACTTGCAGCCACAATGGATTCTACATGATTTCACCCCCAAATAAATAAGCACAACCTATTCATTGTGAGTTCCTTGGGGCACTGCCTCATTTTATTCGTCATTTTATTTCAAGGGCCTAGTGTAGAATGTGAAACAGTTTAGTCCCAATAAATACCTAGATCTTTTTCAGCTGCTTCCTGTTCTTGAGGTCTTAGCTCATACCACAGAGACTCTTACAGCCACAAAGGAAGACCACAAAGTGTCCCCTGGCTACCTCATCAAAAAGACTTAGCACTGTATTAAACTCTCTTATATACTGCCTGCATGCTTATTATTTGCTTTTCTTCCCTAGACACTAAGATTCCCTGTCTTTCTTGTTCATCTTTATATGTTGACATAGATTCAATATTAAAACAGGACATGGTAGGTGCTTAATACTTGCCAAATGAATAGAAGAAGGAATGCTTATTAAATAAAAAGTGGAAATCAGGTAAACAGAGGAGTGGGATTATTATGTTTCGGGCTATATTTAAAAAATTATATACTTTTTAACTATTGCAATATCAGTAGGAACAAATTTAAAAAAAATTAGACAATGGCCTTTCTTCACTATGGACTTCACTGGGATAAAATTAGTATCACAATAATTTATTCTCAATTGTTGATTGAAAAAAAATCTCATTTCAGCAGTTGCCACTAATATTGTTAAATAGGACTGGCCTTTTTAGGGCATAAACAGTTTTGTACTTGAAATGCTTCAACAAGAAATATGAAGGGAAACAAAGTTGTTTGTTTTTGTTTGAGGTTTTGTTTGCTTTACTTCCATATAAAATGTACACATAAAATACTGGTAGCTGCAATTTGTGGAAATTGCCATAATATAAGCGACATTTTACTTCTGTTCATGGGCCAACTTGTCAGCACAAGGGTTCTTTATTTTATTTTTTGTGTAATGGACAATATGAGGATTTCCTTTTAACTTTATCAAACATAATTGAATTTATACTTCTACTAAAATGGAGATAGATGGGTAAAATTTTGTTTTTATACAATGAAAGCCTTATGGTCTTTTCGGTAAGGGGAAACAACAGCACAGATTTAGAATTTCACATAGAAAAATCACATTGGGCCAAGTAGACCTGAATGATTTTAGGGAGCACCAGCAAGGAAATGGCATTTTACATTTAAATTCAACTTCTTCACCATTGCATATTTGGTAACTCTTCTATGCAAAAGCACAAACTAGCTGAAATCAGGAAGTCACAAAAAAAAAATCTTTATTTTTATTATATCTTAAAAAAAATCTTTATTTTTATTATATCTTTTATTATATCTTAAAATCTGTATAAAATGTAAGGCACATTTGGTAGCCAGTACTATAGAATGAAGGTAGAAAAGCAATTCTCACTTTTAAAAAAGCTAAAATTAATAAAATGAATATATCGATACTTGAAGGAAAAGGTTAGCTTGCCTCAATTCCTAGCATAATCGGTCACTTTATAATCCCAATTAACATTCATTCCCACACAGAAAATTAATCACTAATAACATCTGGTTAGCTCTATTTTGGATCTGTGTCAGAGGTAAGGTATATAATGGTACTTCAGGGATCATAGAAGTTTTTCATGGTTTCCTTTGTACGTATGTTGCAGATTCTAAATTTCAAGGATTTTTTATAAGAAAAAATAAAATTATTTTAAAAATAAAATAATTATTCTAATATGTTTTATTTTAAAATCCTTATAAGGATTTTATAAGGAAAGGATTTTAAAATAAAACATATCAGAATAATTCTTTCTCATTTATTATAAATGTGTGTATATTTTTAATGCAACATAATTTGCTTAGTTTTTACATAAATATTACATAAATAATGAGTTATGAGTATAGAGGAGGGGAAGAATTAATGAAATTTCTCTACACTGAATGTCTCCATTTGAACTGAATTTCTCTTGCTTTCTAGAACTTTTGCAGAATGTAATTAAAAGGTGCATCAAATACCAGATTTAATGTTTGCTGCTGATCTTACCTAACTTTGGCAAGTCTCTACTGAAATTTACTTATTTGAATGATTGTAATTCCATAATGAAAATTTAAAACTTCATACAAATGATAGAATGCTGCTGATTTCTATTTGTAATGGGAATACTAAAAGAGGGTAAAAGGGGAGGTGCAGTTTATATTCATAATTCTGTAACTTAGCAATCCTATCTTAATTAAAGAAAATCTACCACATACCTCATAATTATCATCAAAGCAGTAAATTTTCATTATAATTCAACGGCTAATTCTATGACCATTGTGTCTTGTTTCTGTTTATCCTCAACCCATCGTTTTTTTTCTAACTTTGTCTTCAGATTAATTTTATAAGATAGCTTTCGCTTTTTCAATTAATCAAAAGACCTGTGGGATCATCCTTCTTCAAAAAATATGCCAACATGAGTCTTGCTTTTATTTCAAGAAATTGGTGAAACTTGATCTTTTTTATTGTTTGTGATGAAACAGAAATTTCTTTTCAAAATTAAATTGCAACCTCATGAAGGTATAGGTCATTAGTTTCTAGAGATAGTCTTTAAATTAAGGACAATACTTTAATCTAGAAAAGGGTATAAAAAGTCACTGCATATAGGCCAAAAATGTTTAACTGTGAAAGAGAAATGTAATTACATTCTAAAGTTTTAGAAAATAATTATTTCTCCTAATACAACTCATTCATTTCAAACAATAATAAAATAATCTAGAATAATTTTGATGTCTGCAACTAAATTGCAATGTCAAGAAATTTTCTTCAAAAAGAACTTGAAAACCTGCCCAGGAGATGGGAGATAAATTATTTGAAAAATAAAATAAAATCCTAAATCACAATGTGATGCCAACACAGACTGAGTAAATAATGAAAGGTGGTACCCAATTACCACCTTTGAACAACCAGCCATGCAGTTGCTCTCAAATATATAGTAGTTGTCAGATATATAGGCAATTTTTGCTAGTAGAACATACTTATTCTTTTTTCCCCCTTAGTAACCAACATATTTTTAAGGCAAAACATGAAAATTCATTATTTAATTTATCTGTCAATGCCTTGGGTCAGGGCACCTGATCTCCCCACTTGGAATGGTTAATTCACTAAAAATATCTTAGAGAAAAAAGGCAAAAATCTTTACCACTTGCTGAAAGGTTAATGAAGAAGAAAGTGATTCATAAAGTTTTCCCCAAAGTCAAGTGTGCAAAAATCAATATGCCACATCTTAAAATTTTTTATATAGAAATTAAGCCAAAGTTGAACCAGCCACCTTTCAGATGTAAAAAGAGTTCTCCTGAACATGCCTCAAATGTCTTCTATGCTTGTTTTGTTGTTGTTGTTTTCCTGAAGTAGGCAACATTTTTCATCAGGAATGTTACAGTTAGATAACTTTACTGATGCTGAAGTAGATTCCAGAACAACGAAATCATTGGCAGAAAGAAGCAAACCACAGTGGAAAAAGATGTAGGGAATTAAGATAAAGCATCATGAATTGAATTAAACTAAAGATGGACTAAAGTCATGGAAACTGTTAAAACCAGGAGGACCCTAGAGATGTTCTCACTCAAAGCTCTCATTTTAGGAATCAGAAACTGAGGATCAGAGAAAGCATGTGGCCTTCTCATGATCAGAAGAACCAAACCTAGATCAGTGGAATTGACACACTTGGTTTTATACTGTCTGTGCTCTTCATCTTCTGACACTTAATGAAATTAAGCAGGGAAAAAAATAAGGAAATTTTTTTGTAAAATCACATTCCTCTACGAATTATTTACTAACACTGTTCTTCATATCTCCCCCTAAGAAATACTGATAGCCCCTCTTTATTTTCTTTTTCTAAAAAAATATTTGCAAATTCAAAAATCTCCTGAAACTGTCACAGATCTCAGTTTGCTCTTCTCTCTATTATCATTAGTCTACTAATTTCATTAATATAATTTAACTGATTTTCTTTAAAAGATCTGATGAGTATGCCTCCCTCTTTCCAAAAATGTTTAAAGCACTATGTGAATTACTTTATTTGTAAAATGTGTAAGTGAGATCTTATGGGAATTAGTGTAACATTTTAAAGGTGTGCAATAGGTAAAAAGTTTTCCCTGAAGATGTAAAATCTTATAAAACTGAGGCTTCCTTCTAAACAAATGCCACAACAGTCAAATACAGATATTTAAGAAATAAAAATCATTCACAGAAATACAGATATTTAAGAAATAAAAATCATTCACAGAATTGTTCATTCTTCTGTGAACTTGCATTTTTTAAAAATTTCTATTTGTAGTAATCGGGATTGCCCATTTCATTTACATCAGTTGTTCTAGCTCTCTGTGTTCCAGCCATCTGGGTCACTCTGGTTTCTTTCATTTCATTCCATCTTGTTCTTGCCTTACAAGGCAAGCATTTAAATAGCTGAAGTGTATTGTTTCTAGAAAACTTCTGCATTGAAAGCCTTGAAGTCTCTATGGCATGTTATGTGGTTCATTAAATACCCTGGAGCTTAATTTAGTATATTATTTTTCCATAATTTACCCAATAGCATGTTTCTATCCATTTAAATTATGTGCCTATATGTGTGACATAGTAGACTTTTAGGCCTATTTACCTTTCAAAATAGTAACAAGGTAATGTATGCAACTCTGCTTCAATGTGTTGTAAAGTGTAAAAATCAATTGTCTAATCCAGACTGCAAAACCTACGCCACTCAATGTACAATACATTTGTAAAACTAAAAGTCAAAAAAAGTAAGCATTTTGTGCCAGAGTATAAAAATATATTTTAAAAATCATTTGATAACATGTCCAACATTGCAATGAACAATTTGACCACTGAGAAGTTATATTTGAGAGAATGCCAAAACTCTCAGGTTATCAAAATGTTCTCTTATGGTCACTAATAACCATGAAGTGGACAATTCTACCATCTGGACTTCGTTACATAGCCCGATGCTGTCCACAGAAAAGATTAACCTGGCAGGCACCACAGTGATATGCATTTTTTCAACTCCCTAATTTTATACACAAGGAAAATAAAATTCAGAAAGCTAAAATAATTGTAAACTTGGTTAAAAAATTACTTAGCAACAGAGCTCGGGGTAAAACCTAAGTCTCTGAGTTGTTAATAACCATCAGGCTACTTCAGCCTTTGAACTCTTGAAAAAAACACTTTAAAAAAAATTTCTCTTTATCACAACTGCACGTAAGGTAACTCAGGTTATAATGACCTAAAGATACAAGCTCTGTTTTGATTATTAGACTTGTATGAAGTAACCCAGTGACCTCAAATGTGTCCATCATATTTATTTCATAAACATTTCAAGACTAATAAGGACAAACAATATATTTGTTATTTATCATGGACAAAAATAAGGGGATATATTTTATACCACTTCATGGGTAGTTTTCCAGCTTGGCTAACCTCCATAATCATTAGAGCCACTTGAAATTTTCTGGCTTTGCCCCAGGCCCACTGAATCAGAATCTCCAGGGAAAGCGCCTGGGAATTTGTATTTTTAAGTGGCTCCCCCAGGTGACTCTGGTAATTAGCCAAGTTTAGGAAACCTTGACAATACCACTGGAAGTAACAGGATGCTGCCTTACGTGTTCAGAATGTTCAGAAGCAAAACATACCTATTGTGAAACTGACCCAATCCAGTTTCTGTCTTTTACAAACGGGGAAAGATAGATGTCTTTGTCACAAGTGGGTAGACAAACTGCCAAATACCACCTATATTTTTGGGTCAGAGACAGATTGGAATTCCACCAAGAGAAACTGGGCATTTATACTCAGTCTATTTCCACGGCAGGGACAAAACAATTCTAATCTTACTGATCTTTTCATTACAAAATAAAGCAATCTCAGGGCATTAACTGCTGACAGTAACGCAGAACTTGGATTTCACGGATTAACCAAACCACAAACAATCTAGAACATGTCCACAGAACAATTCTTTGTTTGTATAGTACAGGAGGCAAAGAAGCAATCTGTCTGACTTGAACTGCTGGGTTTAATTACTCAATATAACACTTGCCACTTAAAAATCCATATGTCCATCAGCATGGTAACAGTCTCTCATAAAGATTCTGGTACGATATCATACAATGTGCACAGTGCTCCCACATTTCCCAAGCACTATCACATATATTAGCACACTTTATCCTTACAATAGCCCACTTAGGTAGATAGAAATTCTTGACAAATTGAAAGGGTTGTTCTAATTTAAAGTGTATTATTGGCAATATGAAAATTTCCTGAAATGTATCTGATATACTCTTGTTTTCATGCAAAATAGGATATGTATCACCCCTTATAGCTTGTTAAAATAATTTAAACTCTATAATATTATTTTTTAATGGAAAATGATTCATGCAGTGCTGGTTTAAATGCTGAATTGGAGGTTAAAAATAAAATGTATCAAGGAGTCAGCCTTTACTATTTTGAATATCAAGCATATTTGACTTATGTCATCAAAATGGTTTCTTAACTATACCAAAGGCTAGATCCCTCTCCCTATACAACAGCTTATCTGAAAAACAGTTACTATAGTGACATACAACAGTGAAGCTGAAAGCTGAAGTTTTCAAAACTTAATATTATGTTTGTTCACATGCTAGTTAAAATGAATCCAAAGTTCTTATTCCTTGTTGTTATTGTTTACTGGCACTTTTACCCTTTCTCTTTCCTAAAGCCTCAAACTCTCTAAATTTTGGCAAAACTTCTGTGTTTTCTTTCTGTGAGAAAGACTTCAAATAAAATTCAAAATTTTTTTTCTGGGTACAGTGAACATAGCTAGAACAGCTACTATGTGAAGAGAATGCTATTAAAGTCAGTTATTACAAAGAACCACTTAGACACACAACAATTTATCAGTTTTTATTCAATGTAATATTATCAACAGGTTCAGATAAGAATATAAGTTTTTCTCATGGGAGAAACTCCATCTGAGTCTCTAATTAAATAACTTTTGTACAGTTCCTTTTCTTCTCTGCACAAAAGATCTTTTTTTCCGTCCATTCTTGCCCTCCTTCTTTCTTTGTTGATACTATTTACTCCCAAGCCTGCCTCTGAACTCTCTGTCTAATTAGCTCTTGATAGATCTGCTGCCCTGTTTCCACAAACATTTAATTCTGCAGTCAGGCCCATTTACATTACAGCATGTTGCATTGTCTTTTACCAGCCTAATTTTGTTTGAGTGAATGTAAATCCCATTAAGCAGTCACCTATTAGACTGTGGCATATAAACTCCAAAAGCCTCTTTATTACAAGAGTGAACATAAGGCCCAATTGATAAAAGATTTCTGGGGCATTTCCATTTGTGGTCTACTTCAAATGTTCTGTCTGCTTTAAACTTAGCTCATGTTTTCAAGGTATTTGACAGAGTATTTGAGTATCTTTTGGCCTGTGTATTCCATAGCATGAAATACATAATCATCATTTGCTTGCTGTCTTTGGAAAAAAGTTTACTTATACCTAAACATAACTTAAATATGAATTTCTTCACCTTAATTATTTTATCTTTCCTTTGTAACCTGACCACATCATTTTCAAACATTGCATAAAGGTGTTTACAAATAACAGGATGGGGATGGCTGGCAGAATCCTCTGGGAAAAGCTCTTTATGAATACTAAATAATTGTGCAGAATTTCAGTAAGCCTCGGTGTTTTAAGATGAACTTTCTGGACAGGGATAAGACAGAGCATCTTGACATGCAGCCCTTCAAGTGGCAAGTAGATACTGGCATCAGAGACACACAGGTTTCCCTCATAACTTTAATGTAATTTGATAGCCAAAAACAAGAAAAACAAGATGTAAGATATAGTTAGATGCTTGGAAAGCCCATGTGGTCTGATATTTTTATCAACATACTCAATCAGATTAGTGCCAGCTACCAGTTTATAAATGAAGGCTCAGTACAGACTTTCCCCAAAACAGAGTTAATCATTCAGCACTATGGTCACATAATCATGTGGTTAAAGGAAAGGGTGAAATGGCTTTCTTCCATTTCCTTCTGGTAATAAACTCAGAAAGACATCCATGACGTGCAAACCGTCACACACAAAATTATTTCTCACCCCTGCAGGCTTGTCAAAGCCAATATTTCAGGAAAGCATAGGTTGCTAAAGGCGACTGTGATTTTATTTGTTTATTTATTATTATTGTTATTTTTTTTTTTTGCCTACTGTGAGTCCCTCAGGACAACAAACATTCTAAGAGAGACTGTAGCCAAAACTGCTAATAACTTCACACAGTTCTTTTGCCATAATGACAAAATTCAGGGGAACACTGAATAGAGTAATGGGTTAGGTGGTAAGCCAGTTATCTGTGGAGGAATGAAAATGTGTATCCTCCCAAATGCTAGTTATGGAATCAACCTGGATTAAGAACCTAAACAATGATTATGACAAATATATGGAATGCAAAGTGAATAACAGACATTCTGTTTGGTAAAACTGACTGTCTTACAATAGTTTAAGAGGAGGAAAAATTATTTAAAAATTGAGTATCAAAAATTGAGTATGAATTTATAAAGTAAGAATCTGCATCAATACCTAGCCATACCTACAATATGCAGTTTGGTATTAGAGTAGAATAGATTTTAGGTAACTCTAGACTCTTTAATAATCAGGCTTAAAAATACCCAGGTATAGACATCAAAAAAATTTTTTTGGATGATAGGTCCCTTATTTCTTTCTACATAGGTTTTGATTTGGGTCAAAGGCTTGGCTAGATATTGTATGCATGAGTTTGATATGACTGTTTATCTTTCTGCCCTTCACATAGCATTAAAGACATTTATTCGACGTTGATATATTCAAATATCATAATGGGCAACTTGAGTTACACGTTGGCTCCCTTGAGGGTCCCCTCATAATCATTTCAAATCTAATTGAGACCAAGATTTCAAAGAAAGAGGTACATGTTAAATTAGGGTTACTTGTTTCCAAAACAGGTAGCTAACTAGTATTACGTTGGTTCTTATGGTTTACTGAAGCTTTTCTAAAACATTAACATTATTATTGTAAAATACAACCAACTTCAGAAAGAAATTATTTTTTAAAACAGTACAAACATTTTAAGTGTGCCTACAAGAAACCTTAGTGATTCATAGTAAGTGTATTCAGAGAATTTGAAATTCAGTGAACACGTGAAAGTTTCTAGACCCACGTAAGTTTCTGTACCACTTATAACATCTATAAAAGCAACTTCAGTAACGTTTTAAAAAAGATATCTCTGCATTATATCAGGTCACAGGTCATTTATAATACATAAATATAGGTGGGTTGCATAACCTCCGTGAGCCTCAGTTTTATCTTTAAAAAATGGAGAAAATGCATATTAAAGTTGTTCAGATTAAATGAGATGATTACTTAAATGTTCGCTGATTTTTTTTTGAGACAGGGCCTCACTTTGTCACCCAGCTGAAGTGCAATGGGACAATATCGACTCACTGCAGCCTCAACCTCCTAAGTTCACACAATTCTCCTGCCTCAGTTCCCCAAGTAGCTGGGACTAAAGGCGGTGGCACCACACAGGCTAACTTTTGGGGTTTTTTTGTAGAGATGGGGCTTCTACCATATTGCAAAGACTGGTCTCCAACTCTTGAGCTCAAGTGATCTGCCCCTCAGCCTCCCAAAGTCCTGGTATTACAGGAGTGAGCCACCATGCCCAGCCACGACTTCTTAATACATACCCTAAATTGCAAGAGGCACCAGGTATTTGTGGAGTCCTGGTAAGTAAGCAATCAGCAGGGAGGAGTCCCAAATAGGGGAGAACAATTGTTCTAAGGGACAACTAACCACAAACAACCTGCTGGCACAACTACCTCGCTCCACAGGTAGCCCAAATGGCACAACCTCGTTCACTATGTAGCCCCCTCAAGAATGACCTTATAAAACTTCCCTATAACCCTTATCTCCTTGCAGACAGCCCCTTTTCCGTTGTGCTACATGTTGCATGCTTGCAATGTATTTTCATACTTTCTCTAATAAATCTGCCTTTTTTTTCCTCCCCCTAGCTGGCAACGCCAACCCCAACCAGTCACACCTGTAAGAGTATTCAGCAGTGAGCAATTCCTGTTTCTCTCAGAGCTATAGTTGAGAAGACAGAAACTCATATGTAAGTATAACTTTTCATATGTTTTGTTACCAACAGTAGTGGCCATAGTTTTGCCTCTCGAACATGCTTTTAATTAACAGATTTTTGATACCTTTCTATTAACAGATTTTTCTTAATGAATCTGCTCGGAAAAATTATTGGGAACTGATCCCTCTGCCTACCCAAAACAGAGGTAACCACAGGCTTTATCACTAGTCAATGAGATGATCCTATTTCCCTATCAACAGTGATAGGAGCTATCTAGAAACAGGCACGCTCTTTGCAATAAAAACACAACTGTTAATATGAAAAAATAAGTGCTTTGAACCTTTTCTGTCACAATTCCAGAAAAGACTGCCTAAGAATGAGGCCAATAAAAAAGAATGAGATCATGTCCTTTGCAGGGACATGGATGGAGCTGGAGGCCATTATCCTGAGCACACTAACACGAAATACTGTAAGTTCTCACTTATAAGTGGGAGTTAAATGATGGGAACACATGGACACATAGAGGGGAACAACAGGCACTGGGGCCTTTCGGAGGGTGGAGCATGGAAGGAGGGAGAGGATCAGTAAAAATATCTAATAGGCACTAGGCTTAATAGTTGAGTGATAAAATAATCTGTACAACAAACTTCCGTGACACAAGATTACCTGTGTAACAAACCTCCACTTGTACCCCCAAAGTTAATGTTAGAAAAAGAAAAGAATGAGACTAAAAGAGAGAAAATCAGAGCTGAGATTTTAAGACAGTGAGTGTCCAGCTGACATGGGACATGGTTTCAGCCCTGGATCTATGTGTGCTTAAAGTGTAATATGCTCCTGGACTTTGTGGGTCAAGAAAATCCCTTTGCTTGTGCTAGTTTAGACTAGGTTTCCATGTCCACAGTGCTAGTATCACGAGGCACAGGGGACAATCACAAAATGAGAATAGATTAGTGTTTCAAAGAGAGAAAATATTAGGAGGGCTCTAAGGAAAACGTCAGTGTGCTTGAGGAACCACGAACATAATATTATTATCACTGTCATTACTACTAAGACAGTCAAGAAAAAGGGTTCCCTGGCAGATCCTCCAGCAGGCCTGCGCACTGGGAGGGATGGGCACTGGGTTGGGGCCTCAGGAAGCTCAGGCCATTTGCAGTGGGAGGAGCCTAGTTTCTCCTGTTTCTGAGTAGTAACCTGAAATTCAATCTGCGAGGTGGGAAACTGGCTAGAGAGACTCTTGCTTTGCTGCTAATTCTTCTTTCCCTTTTCATCCAATAAACCCTGCCCTGTTCACCCTTCAAAGTGTCTGTGAGCCTAATTTTTCATTGGTGTTTGACCAGAACCCCATTTTTAGCTGAACTAAAGAGAAAGTTCTTTAGTTACACCACTGTAACTCTTTATAGCTTCTAGATCTTGATCTAAGGCCCTGGGCATGATATTCCTACCTAAAAAGAGTTTCCCACCAAGACTATCTGTTTATTTGCAATTTGTATCTCATTTATTCTATTGTGCTATCAAATGCAAGGATATTTTTCTAGATGCAGATGTTATATATTAATAGAAAGGGAGGAAAGAGAAAGGCTTAGTTCTGGAAAAGGGTAGAGAGGATGAAGCCTAGTAAGCCACTAGACTGACAGCCTTGGGCAACCCTAGAACACTGAGAAAAAGAAACCTCCTGACAACACAGCCAAGCAGAACACCAGAATGAAAGAAACTGAGATAAGAACTACCTACTCCCCAAGCTTCCCTAAGGCCAGCCCTGGCTACATAATTCACATATACTATAAATTAAATGGGGGTAGTTTGAAATGTTGCTTTCCACTAATACTAATTTGAAGAACCTAGTTTTTAAAAAAAAAATGAATACAGACGGGGCGCAGTGGCTCACACCTGTAATCCTAGCACTTTGAGAGGCCAATGCCGGTGGATCATGAGGTCAGCGGTTCGAGACCAGCCTTGCCAACATGGTGAAACCCCTTCTGTACTAAAAATACAAAAATTAGCTGGGCGTGGTGGCGGGTGACTGTAATCCCAGCTATTCAGGAGGCTGAGGCAAGAGAATCGCTTGAATCCCAGAGGCGGATGTTGCAGTGAGCCGAGATCATGCCATTGCACTCCAGCCTGGGCTACAAGAGCAAAACTCCATCTCAAAGAAACAAAAATTAATGTACTAACTTTGAAATCTATTTTTGCTTGTTTTTCTGATTTTTTAAATACTCATACAGTAGTCTGATAACTGGTATTCTTTGCAAGCAGAGAACTCCTGGATTCAAATACTTGACAACTATAGGATTTTCTGATACTTTGGCAATTACTCTCACTAAAAGAAGTTACATTCAGCAGACTAGAAGGATTTGTGAAAAATTCTTGGTTAGTAAATATTTGATTTAGATTTTATAATTGCCTAAATCTCTTCATAGGTTTTTTGTTACAATACTTCAAGATCTTGAGTCAGCCATGCTTATACAAGTAAACTTTTATTTACTGTGTTTGAGTATCTATGGTGTCTATTAATATAGTACCTGAGTGAGACAGTTTAAAGTCAAAGGAAGTTTTTGCCTGAAGGAGGACAGCAGAATTGGGCCCAATGGTAGTTGTATATGAGTACCTGAGGGCAGAATTTAGGCTACTGGAAGGGCAGTTAGTAGCTAGGGATTTAACCACTACAACAAAATTTTAAGGTAGAAAAGAAGTAGCAATATTATTAGGGCTTTTTTGTTCCCTTACTTTTCCCAAGTAGAATTATTTTGAAGAAACAAAAAATGTAATTGGACAGACTATCCTCAAATTATGTCTTCCCAAAATCTATGTTTTGAATATCATTCAGATTCTCTATAATACAACTTTTATAGATTTAACTGATACAAAATCTTTCAGAATTGCAAAAGGTAATATGAAAATATGAGAAAAACATCTCTATTTATAGCAGATGTCTAAATACTTTATTATAAAAATGCTATATTTAAGTTTAAAAGCCAAAAATTTATATAGTAAAATTAGCATTCTTTTTTAGTGGAAAAAAAGGAATATAACACACACTTGTTTCCCCAGCATTAAATTAGCATGTTTCAGCCTTAATATCCCCATATTTGTATTTTTTTAATTATAGAAATAATATATGTAGTTTTATTTTTTTTAAAGGCAGAAGAGTGGGGAATAAAATAAAGTTCATTTTGGTATCTATAGATCGCTCTGTTTCCTTTTTTTCCTGTCCACAAAGCTACCCCTGTGAGACCAGTATTGTTCCAGCGACTCCTATGTGTGTGTGTGTGTGTATATATATATATATATATATATATACACACATATATATGCATAGTAGTACATAGCATTGTGTGATATATATGGATTAGTCTTTACCATAAAAATGATAAAGTAAAAGGAATTACAAATTTAAAATTCAGAATGTAAACTAAAAATTCTAGACACAGACTTCAGTGGAAGGGATCCTAGAAATAACCTCTCTTGCTTAATAGCAATAGATTCTGTGCCCTAGGGAAGGGACACTCCTTAGGGCACACAGCTAATTAGTGGAAGAGTTCCAGTGGGACAAGATCTCTTATTTTCTAGCGCAATGCTTTTTTCTATAGTCACAGGCCACTAATCACTAAGTCACAAATCACATATTACACTGTATTTTTTTCGTGTGTGTGTGTGCATGCACGTACACATGCACATGATATGTAAGTAGAGAAGTCATATAATGGATTACTTAAGTTAAAATATGTGACATTCTGTTCAATGTAAAAAACAAATAACGAACATATTCTATATAGTAGGCATTATGCCAAGCAATACAAGAGCAAAGAAACTCAAAGGATCAAAAAATAACGTCTATTCTCATTCGACTTACAGTTTAATGGAACAAGATTGAAAAACACAGCCAGAATGATTGTGTGTGTTTTAGTGTGTAAAAATATTAATCTAGTTAAAAGTTACACAGGACCCCAGAGACAAGGCAACTGTTTCTGCACTTATGTATGTTTTCTATGGCTACTGCTTCCAAATATGGCCTCTAGCAACACATATTGCCCAGTAAAGTAGGGAACTTAATACAGGAAAAGGAGTTGTGCTTCAGCAAAGGAGGCATGAGTATGTGAAGGTCGAGTCATAGCAACCATGTCTCTCCAAGTATTTTTAACACTGAAATAGCTTTTACACAGTCCATAGCAAGGTTAAGGAAACAACACTTCCTATAGATCCATGTAAGTGTTCCTATAGCCTATGGCAACAATACTTCCTAGAGACTATACTGAATAATAAAGCAGAAGAGGTACAAATGATTCTAACCAATAATTATAAGTTGATATTCCTGAATATATTTTGAGCAGATTTAGCATAATCCTATCAAGTATTTTAAAAAGGCTTTTTACCGAATATTTTTTAATGGAAAGTGAACAATTTGCATTAAAATTAAGTTAATTTCGTTGTTAATGGTAAATTAGACCCATTTGTGCAAGGATGATAAAATATGCTTTAATTGTATAGTTGCATCACAGGTGCCATTTAGTTTGTTCTTTCAAACATTATCTCAGGACATATATATTTTTTTTCTTTCTTTTATATGGAAGTAAATTAATTAGAGGTCATCTGTAGCATAGTGCTGGACACAAAGCAGGTGCTCAAACATAATCATTTGATAAACATTATAGATTTTTGGTTTTTTTTCTGACTTACAAAGTCTGAATATTTATAACCATATACTAATTTAAATTGAATACTTAGCCAGAAAAATCAAATTTAACAGGCTATATAGCAAATTCCTGATAGCACTGTCCTCATAACATCTTAAATGATGCAGGATGTTTAACTCTATTTTTCGAAAATATTTCATTAGGCTGTTTCAGAACAATTGTAGTGAAGAAAAAAATGTCAGAAAAAAAAATAGTTTGTAGTTTGTGGACTGTTACAATTAATCATTACACTGTGAATTAGGTCATATCTGTTATACAGATGAAAGAACTGAGGTTGAATGACTATAATCCTTAATGCCTTTGGCTATAATTCTGGAAAAACATTTCAGAAAAAAAGCTAATTTGTCTTTTTTTTCCTTTTTTTCTGAAAATATGAAACAATTTTTAAGGCAGAAAAATCCAACTTTCTCCATTATCAAACATCCCTTCTGACTTCTACTTATGAATTCTAGCTGCCAAAAATGCCTCTGATGTAAAGATTATTGTATACATTTTTAAAGTATATTTTTAGATAAACTTTAATAATTGGAAAGATGTTTAAAAAATATCTTTCCCAACCTTTTCAGCTTATGAATAAAATATGAGGCTCAGAGATGTGGAATGTTTTGCTTAACATCAGAATTTAATGCAGGCAGATGCGTAACAAGAAGCGAATCCTCACTACTAGTTCAATGATCTCTGAATGCTCCAATTCTACCAATTTTCAGAATTAACATTACGATTGTTAATTTCTAGTATCTTTAGTGATATAATTATAGATAAAAATAGTAATGACATAATCAAGAGGACTTAATACCCCTACTCAAATTAGTTTAGACCTAAAACCCACCAATATAAAAAATTATGAAAAATACAAAATCAATTGAGTAACCAGCAAAAAAGTTCATATTTAACTATAAGTACACAGTAGCAAACAGTTCACATTGTTGATGCTTTCAGTGACCATTAAGGCAAAAGAATTATGGATTATGGCACTGTATTATGAATAGACAAAATGGTTAGTGAAAAGTTGTTTAACCTATTAGACATTTTGACCCTTTATGTGTGAAATTAAAAGATAAACCAGAGAACCACTGAAAGCTTATTTATCAACAAATAATAAATAGGTCAAGTAAAAATGTATCTGAAATTCAACAAGAAGAGATTGCTTTCTATTTCAGTTTTTAAATGCAAGGTAGTGAACCGAAATCAAATCCACAAAATAAACAGGCCCAAGGACTCTTAAAAGTATACAAATGTGTAACTCCCAATAAATGAAAATATAAATGGGTATAAATGAGAAGCAGCTATAAAAACAAAGCAATCTAAACTAGAAATAAAAACTAGTCTACAGACAGTGGCTTTAGATAATAATGTAGAAAAATTTTTAAATAAATAAAATTCAAGCATTATCTGACAAAAATTATTAATGAAGACCTAAGAAGTAAAAAATCTACTTAAATATATTTCCAAGCACAGAAGTATTTTTTAACTTTTCATATGGGAGCTGCCCATTGTATAAGATTAATAAAAAGGTTGTCAGAAAAATATTTACTTTAAAAATCATAACTATTAGTCATATATTTAAAATATTACTCCATAATAAAAATCTCATCTCACAATTTAATGTAGCTTTCAATAATAGAAAAATAGTTCCAAATCACCTTCTAAAAAACTTCCATAAACTGACACAGACAACAAATCTTATTAAAAATTTATACAAAATAACCATCATCATATACAATTTTCTTCACATCTCAATTAACATTAACTAATGCAGTTGAGTAAAAGTCATACATATTGGCCAGGCACGGTGGCTCATGCCTGTAATACCAGCACTTTGTGGGGCTGAGGCAGGTAGACTGCTTGAGGCTAAGAGATCAATAACAGCTTGATCAAAACAGTGAAACCTTGTCTCTATTAAAATCACAAAAATCAGCTGGTTATGGTGGCACATGCCTGTAATCCCAGGTACTCAGGAAGCTGAGGCAGGGGAATTGCTTGAACCCAGAAGGAGGAGGTTACAGTGAACCAAGACTGCATCACTGCACTCCAGCCTGGGTGACAGAACAAGACTCCGTCTTAACAAAAAAATTATACATATATAAGTGTATGAGGTGTTTAAGATAATGATGTGTGTGTGTGTGTGTGTGTGTGTGTAGAGAGAGAGAGAGAATATGAATTCTCTCCAGATTCAACAAAGTATTTTTCTATACCAGTTCCCTTGGAAAATCAGAAGCAATACTAAACACAAAAATTTATCTTTTCTTCAACAGTATTAAATTTACCAAGTAATATGAAGATAATCTCTTGCAGTCACCATTGCTATACCATTATATAAATAAAATAAAGCTACATTTTCAAGTATATCATTTCTGTTCTACTTATATTTTGCTGTTAGGAATATACAAATGTGGAACAAATACAATGTTTTATTACCCAATTCAATCCAATGGAAAAACTAGGTAGAAGCATCTAACATGCAAAACATTTTATGGATTGCCTATTTATTCTATTTAAAATAGTAAATATTAGGGATAAAACAAAAAGTACACTAAAAGTGTGAAATTCATGTCTCTATGCCTACCCAAGTAATCTTAAATATATTCGAACAGGGACTTTATTTGGTGTAAATAATCTGATTTTGTTGTTTTTTCATCTCACTTTCTCTAATAATATTTTTAATCTTAAATCTTAAAATAATTATGCCAAAATTATACATACAAAAATTTACTTCAATCTGTAAATTACCATAAATACTAGTTATTGTCAATCACTGTATTAAAAGTTGTATCACTTTCAAATTTGTCAGAAACAGCTTCTTTCATTCTGTTCTACAAAAACCATACTTACAATATAAAAAAAACTCTTTAAAATTTACTTTTTAAAAATGTTTAATGCGGTCTAGAATTTTTAAATTGTCTTAAAGTTAGCAAAATAAAATTTAAGAATTAAAAATAGTGTACTATAACCAAATCTTAAAACAACTATATAAATAATACAGCTCTATTTGCCTATTCGAAACAGCTTCTAAAGTCAAGTCAGGAAAGCAAATGACTGTAGAGGGTTTGATACAGTGTAAAATTTGGATGCATAAATCTCATTCAGGTTCACTTCCATATGCCCTGAGGGCAAAGCCAGGCATGAAGCCTTTGCCATGTTACCTACTGAACTGGGTCATATGTGGTAATATTTGCTGTATGGTCCTGTGATGAGGCAGCATGGGGAGAACCAGCTGGCCAAGGCTAATGCACCATCTGGACTGAAAAAATACTGCCAATTCCATTGGCAAAGCAGAAACAGAGTTTGTAATCGAGCTATAAATCAAAAGCAGGTCTTGCAAGTTGTCAATTAAAAGTCTGATATATTGATGTACTCAATGCATGGGTGACTTCTTGCTTTTAAAATATCACTATTTACATAATAGAACTCTTTCAAATATCAATCTGTACCTAATAAAAAATTCCTCAAAACACCCATAAGAAATAAATTCAAGACATTAAGAAACAGGACACACAAAACCACAAAAAAATGAAGGGAAGACATATATGATGATCACACAGCTATAGTGGAATTTCTGTGTTCAAATATCACAGATATTTTAACCTCTAAATTTAAAACTTCAACTCAAAGAATTTTCACTGATTATATTATCTTCATGTTTCTGTTTTAAATGGAAAAATATTTGTACACATTTACTTACTCTTTCATACACATATACATACACATACACATACAAATTATTGTACACTACGATGCCAAATTACTGACATAATGAGACAGAGGAAAGAAGAGGGGTTTTAGAGTCAAGTAAACCTGAGCTCAAATTCTTGTTCTGTTGCTTACTAGTTCTATGGTACTATACCTGTTACTTGCTATTTGTGAATCACACTGATATTGCAGTGATGTTAGAAGGATTAGCAATAATATATGTAAAGTAACAAGTGCATAGTAGCTGCACAGTAAATGATAACTGCATTACTGTGATGTAGGCAAATGATACATTGGACAATCTTTGGTTTAAATGTTATATGCACTGTTTCTAATCAGAAAAAATAAACGAATTTTAGGCAGAAAGCAGTGAACATAAAATTTTAATTGGTTGGCAATAAAATTTTTACCAGCCATTCATCAAAGCCAGATTTCATGTAGTTAACTGAATGTTTTCCTCATTTATAAATTTTTTTTAGGTTTTCTCAATTAGATGATCCTAGGATTCATCAAGTTCTGCTGTCTATCTGTAAGAACTTCTTAATCACTTGACAACTCAATCAATAGCTAATTCATTGGACATTCAACAGGTGAAACAGCACTATATTAGGTACTTTATAAATTTAAGCTATACTGATATATTAGCAATCATAGGGAACACCATGATGGTCAGCATTCAGACTATGGTTAGACTTGATAAAGATTGAAGCATGAGAGAGGGCCAGACAGATATTGTAGAGTCTTTGCAGCTTTCTACAAATCTTTATTTACCAGTGAATGTGCCTGGGATAATACAGGAGAAATATAGAAGGGAACAAGGAAAGTAACCAAGGAGAAAGCAGAGGGTTGGTGGTTTCCAATGAGAGAATTTCATCTCCTTCTAATCCAGAAAAAAAGACACTGACATATTCAATTTGAAGTGTCATATATAACAATTCTTTAGTAATATAAAGAAATATTTTGAGGTTATATACTATTCGGAGGAATATAAAAATACAATATATTCAAGGGAACATAATTAAATCAGTATACCCTCTCCATCCTCTTCTCTGTCTGCCCCTATAATGGATAATTTGCACACTCCCTTCCCCAGTCCATTATCTGTCTTGCGTTATAACTCAGGAGGCTTCCATCTGAATGTGGACAATCTGAGGAAATGCTTAGAAGTTTGGAGAGCAAGAGGACAAAGACTTTCAGGTATTCACTAAGGCTTGAACCAGAGTGAGGCAAGCAAGGCATCCAGGGCATGAAATTGATGAACAAACTCATTATTAGAAGCTAACGCACACCCACCAACTCCATCCCAAGTCTTTGCATTCCTCAAAACTATAGCTCCCTCCGGATTCTCTCTCCTTCATGATTTCAACTCTCCTTAGACTAGTCAGCCTGAAGGGTGGTACTGACTCACCAACACCACTAATCCTTCTTTACTGTTCCTTGTTTTCTCCGCATCAGGCTTGTAACTCTTGAGGTTAAACTCTACTTTATACAAGAGCCCTGTCTGATAAAGCATCATCTCAGAATTTTAAGTCAATTTACAAATGTACTATTATGCAGCCAACAAACATATGAAAAAAAGCTCATTATCACTGGTCATTAGAGAAATGCAAATCAAAACAACATGGAGATACTATCTCACACCAGTTAGAATGGCGGTCAGTAAGAAATCTGGAGACAACAGATGCTGGAGAGGATGTGGAGAAATAGGAACGCTTTTACACTGTTTGTGAGAGTGTAAATTAGTTCTACCATTGTGGAAGACAGTGTGGCGATTCCTCAAAGATCTAGAACTAGAAATACCATTTGACCCCACAATCCCATTATTGGGTATATACCCAAAGGATTATAAATTGTTCTACTAATAAAGATACATGCACATATATGTTCATTGTGGCACTGTTTACAACAGCAAAGACTTTGAACAAACCCAAATGCCCATAAATGATAGACTGGATAAAGAAAATGTGACACATATACATCATGGAGTACTATGCAGCCATAAAAAAGGGTGAGTTCATGTCCTTCGCAGGGACATGGATGAAACTGAAAACCATCACTCTCAGCAAACTGACACAAGAAGAGAAAACCAAACACCACATGTTCTCACTTATAAGTGGGTGTTGAACAATGAGAACACATGGACACAGGGAGGGGAATATCACACGCCAGGGCCTGTTGGGGGTGGGGGGGTTGGGGAGGGATAGCAGGGGTGGGAGAATTGGGGAGGGTTAGCATTAGGAGAAATACCTAATGTAGATGACAGGGTGATGGATGCAGCAAACCACCATGGCATGTGTATACCTCTGTAACAGTCCTGCACAATCTGCACATGTACCCAGAACTTAAAATATAATAATAAAAAAGCAAATGTGCTATTATTCACATCTGAGTATAAATTTAGGACTACTATCATTAATTGAGTATGCAAGTATCCATAAGATCACTATTTTTATATAAGAAGTGGCCTTAAAATTAATTGGTAGCAATATATAATCCACTTTAGATTATTGAAAAAAAGTTTCAGCTTTCAATTAAAATTAATGTGTGGACATGAGACATGTACAAAAACCATTTCATTGGAACAAAGAACAGTTTGTTGTTCGATTTGATTTCTAGTTCCTCATCCCTAGCCAAAATGACATTTTTAAAAATTAATATAACCTTTGTGATAAAAATGGATTAAATCAATGGTATACATGTGATCTAATATTGCCTGTTTCTTAAAGCTAACAATTCATAATTCATTTGGTCATAAATATTATAACACTAAAAGACACGTACCACTTTTTATAAAGGGATAATTTATCTAAAGCTAATATTTTCATCTTGTAAAGAATAAACCTGAATGAAAGACATGAAAAAAAAAGAACGAACAAAACATTATATGATCACCTGCTATTTAAAAATAAACTCTTACAAACAGCTTTTAGATAAATATGTCTAATATTTGAATAATCTCAAAGTAGAAAATACAGAAAAAATAGAAAGATGATGAAAAAGGATGCATATATGCATACTCAAATCTAACTTTAAATTAATGTAATCGTATATGTCAAATGACCATTTGCAATGAGTCATTATTTATTATGAAGATATTTTTCACCAAAATTCCTTAAAATACTACATGAAAAACTGATAAAGGCAAATTCAATATAAAAATACTTGAATTTTGAAATAAAGTAGGTTCAATATAGTCATAAAAATAATGAAATAGCAAATAAGTAAAAACATTTCCTTATTTGAAGATGGAAGACAGTGATAAAATCTGATTAATTATGTTTCTTTTGAAATGTGAAATATTGAGGAAAATGTATTTTTATCTTACTACAACTTGTTTTCACTAATAGTTCTTTTTAAGAAGAATCTTTTGGGAATTGAACAAACCATAAAGAACTTAAAAGACAATTAGATTCGGCTCCATTATATATATATATATATATATATATATATATATATATATATATATATATATACACACACACACACACACACACAGTTTTGAGATTTTGGAAAGCTCTAGGTAGAACACTGTCAATTTTATTAATGCTCTTTTATGCTGCTTGAAGATCCATCATATTCTATACCATCTAGTAAAAGAGAACAGTTTCTACATAGAATGAAATGCTTTGTATGTGCTTTAAATCATGAACAAATACAATCACAGATTTATCTTACAGTATCATCTAATTCAGAAGATAAAAATTGGGTATTTGCTACATTCTAACTTTGCTGTTAGGAATTACAAAACAATATTCTGTGGCTATGAACATTTTTCTTCGGTAGAAAGAAAAAGTCAAGTAGCTTTTCTTATTGGAAAATAGTTTTCCCCGAGGAACTATCGTAACTAGTCCTCAGCCCCTGTCAAGTCTGCAGGGCCCTTTCAAGAAGCCCAGTGTAGGCGAAACAATAGTATTTCTTCCCTACTCACTACCTCTCATGTCTAGGCTACCATCATCTTTAATCTTTCTCATTATCCTCACTTAGAACCTTTCCATATGCAAAACATTTACTAAGAGTTTCAACAAAGGAATTAAAGAACATGCTCTTTTGCTGAGCTGCCTCCACAAGATACAGCAAAATCAGACCCAATAGCAAAATGACTTTTTTGATGAGATAGAAATTAGGTGAGTAGCATTTTAATAGATATAGTAGATATCAAATAAACTCAAGTTTAAGAAGTCCTCAAAACTAGGAGGAATGATTGCTTCAAAGGGGTATATGTCATTTTCTTCATCTGGAAATAACTTAATAGTCTAATGTTTTGTATAGCAAGTTCTCTTTCATTGTGAAATACTTTTCTCTATATAATAATTATTAAATAATAGAAAATATTTATTGTGAGCTCACTTTTCAGAGTGTCAGTCACTGAGTTAAAGGCTTTATATAAATTATCTCATTTAACCCTCATTATAATTTGTGAGGTCGGTATTATAATTAGTGTTACCATCTCACAGACCAAAAGAGTGAGGGATATATCAGATCACATACAGCTAATAATACAAGAAATGACTAACAAATCAGACCAACATGCTACATGGCTTCCCTACACTAAAAAGAAGGCAAGAATTATAATGACATCAATTATTTTTGCCATACATTTTGAAATCACCTATGGTTCATTAAATCCTAATATAGGTATTCGTTGGCCAATCCCTTTTTGAAGAATGCAATGATTATCTTCTCCATTTTAAGAAACAGTTTATGGGAAGGTTTGAGTTGTTTACAAATATGTAATATGAAAAAGTATATAAAGTACTCATTATTTTAGAAACCATATAAAAATGCATACTTTCTTATTAAATGCATGTATTTCTTCCACAATTATTTGAGTGTCGACCATGTAAAAGGAACTGTCCTAGGTGCTGTGAAATCTTGCCTACCTTCCCCTGAGATTTTACTTTGAGACTCATTACTGAATATCGATATAAAATAATGGCAGGGACACAGAGGTAATGACATAGCACTATTTAGAAATAACAGCCCAAATAATGCCAGCATGGTATCACCATCTTAGGCATCAGAATAAGCAGCAGGCCCCTGGAAACAGATTTCAAGCACTAATGAGCATTGATAGCCAACCAACAGCAGCCTGTTGTTTGAAAAAGATTGGTGAATCTTTATAATAGTTTTTCACAAACTATCTATCTCTTTCAATTCAGTTTGTTTTGTGCATAATACTGCTGCATAGCAGGGCAGAAATTTTGTTTGTTTCAAGTTTGACATTTTAACTTACCCTGTCCTACATTAAATCAGTTGGAGATAGTCTTCAAATGTGACTCACAGAAAACAGCAGATCTTTTCACTAAAATATAAGCTCGTATCCCCACATTTTCATTTCTCCCTCCCTTTTTACCTAAATCATTGGAGCAAAAATGAGAAAAGTCATTACATCAGCGAATTAGTTCACCCAAGCAGTAGCCTCAAACCACAGGTTAATTTGAACTGTTCAAATATAATTACTTAAAAGAGGAAAGGATTCATTACTTTTGTGGTGTTTGCTGGTTCACTGCACCATTGTTGAAGATTGTCAATAAACAAATTATATCTAACACCATGCCCTTCTACTGAACAGTCCCCTGAGAATATCCACTTGCACACTATGCTTTCTTTCATTTTGTGTATGTGACCCATATTCACATGCTCTTGGGTTTAACATTTTAAAACACTCTCGATCACATAAAACCAATCTAAGCAGTTTAATATAAATAGGACTATTAAATAAAATATATATGTTGTTATATAGAGTTTGCATATTTTTAGCCAAGAGCTTCACAAATGTGCCCATAAAATTTTAACTAGACTAGTAAACCTGAATTTTTCTTGTGAGAATGTCCATAACTTTGATTATATTTATAAAATATCCTAGCCTACAAAAAATATTAAGAAAACTGTTTTGAATAATGACTAAAGGCGGGCACGGTGGTTCACGCCTGTAATCCCAGCACTTTGGGAGGTAGAGATGGGTAGATTACAAGGTCAAGAGATCAGGACCATCCTGGCCAACATGTTGAATCCCTGTCTCTACTTAAAAAAATACAAAAATTAGCTGGGCATGGTGGCAAATGCCTATAGTCCCAGCTACTTGGGAGGCTGAAGCAAGAGAATCGCTTGAACTCGGGTGGCAGAGATTGCAGTGAGCCAAGATCATGCCACTGCACTACAGCCTGGGCAACTAGTAAGAGACTCTGTCTCAAAAAATAAAAAATAATAATAATAATAATGGCAGTAAGCCTGTGATAAGGGGGATGGGGTGAATGGGACCACTTAATCATTGCAAATAAGGTGCCAGAGTTAAGCATATCTACTACATTATCTCATGAGATGCTCAAAATGTAAGGGAGATAGAACTACCTAGATGAACCATTATACATGGACTAACAGAACCTGGGTTCTAATCTTAATGTTTTTGACTCTTGGGTAAACATATTCCTTTGATGTGCAAATAACACTACTTTCACTACTTCTGTCTGCTTCACTCAGACATTATAAAAATAAATTTTAGAAAATACAGCAATATCTCTGCATGTGCTTCACTCAGGTCTCCACAATGTAAAGACACTTTATAGGCAACAGTGTTGATTCAAAAAGGATGTCTGGAAAGCAAAATATTTCTTCAGTGATTTCCCTTATTAAACAAAAATATGCTTCCATTAAAAGTGTTTCCCACAAACTATGTTATAAGATTTGGACAGTTAAGTAGTACTTGGCTGGATCATTATTGTTAGATAGTTTGCATTGACATGCATTTTTAGCAATTCCAGAACATTATAAACCTTTCCTTTCCTAATTCCAGGATCTGCCCTCATCTTACCATATCTTCATCTATGACAGTTATACTCTCATATCTGAAAAATCCCCAGATATATTATAGCTCTTATTTTTTCTTACAATGTTAAATAAAAAGAAGTTTAAACATCACATGTATTCATTAGGTGCATCCCAATTCCCTATAATATATAACCTGAAAATTTTAACTAGGGTAAAATGAATTGATTTACAGATTAGAGATCAATATATCTCACTGAACAAAACATGAGCACTGTAATACATCTCACAAATTTGTCTTAATCTGTGTTATATCATATATCTCTGAAATGGTTTATTCAATGAACTAGTATTAACTAGGCATTTAATTTGACCAGTCATCCTGCTAGGTGATAAATATACCTTGGTAAACATGGCAAAGTTGGAACTCAGGCAGTGACGAAACTTTTATAATGGAATCTAATATTGTCACTACCAATGCATGGGTTCATAGATTATACACCATGCAATACTAGGCATTACTGTTTATATAGACAACAATATTAACAGTTTCCCCATGCAAGTTCCCTCAGAGGTCCTGGAATCCATATGTCTTCATGATTCTCTGCTTCTTAAAAATGAGTATGTGGCCCAGGAGGCATGTAACTTATAAGGTAAATATAGTTTTGAGCTTTGAAAAATAAAATCACATCTTATTTTTAAATATATAAAGTTAAAAACCCACATACAACTTTTAAGATAAAAGACATTCAAGAAATGCAATGCTACTGACAAGGGTACTATTGGCAGGGGTACCCTATGTCACTAAGGATGTAAGATATTGGGCCTGTGCCTTGTTGCTTTTGATACACTCTTATTATAATCATTAGCTAATGTGGGGTAGTGGGAATATCCTCTGATTTAAATTTGGGCAGATTGATTATGCCATTTACTAGATATGTGATCTTGGACAAGTTACTTAAATGCTGTGAACCTCAGTTTACCCATTTGTATTATGAAGCCAATACTACCTTCAAGAAATTGTTCACTGGGGTATTATAACTAGATCACCTGGTACACAGGAAATTGAGAAAAATCATCAGTTTTTACATCTTTCCCTGGAGTTATTAGATATGTGCTAATAAAAAGACATTATATTTAATACAAGTACTTTATAATAAACTGACACATAAGCTATTTGTATAAAATCTCCTCATTTTATAACACCTACTTTAGCACTATTCAGTATAACAGAATCAAACTTGCAGTATATCAGCTTTTCTTCCACAACTCCATGTTTGAATTTATGAGCCATCAAAATAAGAGGTGAATTATACTCCATTTTATTACCTCATATAATTGCAGTGTGATAAAACATTAGCAAAATATGAGTTTCAGAATTTTCTAAGCAATCACCTTCTCCATTTTTATTAGAGAAGCAGTATCTCAAAAGTCAAATAATTTCTGTAATTGAAGAAACAGATGAATGGCTCCTGTGAACTTCCAAAAGGATAAAATATTATGATCTTCTGTAAAACATGAATAAATATTTTAGATTTGCCTAAGTAATTAGTAGGATTTTAAGATAGCACTTATTGCGATTAAGAAAACACACGAGTGTGTATTTCATTTCCATTTAAATGAATTATCTTTCCTTAATTCTAAAGCTATCATTTCTAAGTATAAACATAAAAAATGGTTTATCCCAACAAGTAATATAGGAGATTCACTCCTGAAAAGGTGTTTAGGAAGAAAAGATGAAAGGCAGGGAGGAGAAAGAAGAACAAAGGAAGTAGAAGAGGAAGAAGGGAAGAAGAGGGGGAAATAGGGAAAGAAGAGGAGTAGAGGAAGAAAGGAAGACACAGTTTTTATTTTCTTAGCTGGAGGAAGATCACATTTGCATTACAGGGGTAAGTGGATCGAAAGGAGGCAGAAAAGCACCCTGAATTATCCCATCATCCTTAACTGCCATTTCTAGGAAGAGCAGGAAAAGCAATGCCTTTCAGCAAAAGTGAGCATTTCTCCATATTGCCATCTCCTCCAGTGCTTAATGGATTAGGGAGCTTCAGATAGGAGGGATGTTCAGGATTTCGCCCTATTTCACTTTATTGACAAAACACTCCAATTATCTATATTTGATTATACCCTCAGCTAGAACATGTCAGTATAGGAATGGATCTTTATCCACAGCTTTAAAGACATTTATTCCTTTCAAACAGGCTCAAGTTCACAAGTTGGGAGGAACTTTGTTCTACTGATACTTGATCCTTGTAAATCCTGAGAACAGGCTCTATTTATCCAGCAGGAGTTTAATACTGTTTAAGCCCTGAAATTTGTAAAAAAGGGGAGTAGTCTTATGGACATCTTCCTGAATGTTAAATACATCTTAGAATTACAGTTTAATTTTTAATATGTGACTACATTTCTCAAAGTATAGTTAGTTTTGACGAGTTCAAGTATTTTTGATTTTGAGTTCTTACTCAGAATGAAATTGAGTAGCTTTAAAATAAAGCCAAATGTTTGAAATCAGAGCCAGCTTTTGCCACTAACCATGTTCTTGTTTTCACAAAGCCATGTTTTTCCTGAGACACTTACCTGATCTTATAAATATTTAATACAGAGTAGGAGTGCAGGGAAGAAGTGGACTCTAAAACAAGATTAAAAGTAGAAACAAAGGAAATGGGAAAAGTAAAGTAATAAAAAATGAGTTAAAAATAGATAATTTTTCAACTCAAAGAGTAGAAAATATACTGTCTTTCTTCTTTTATACTTATGCTTTGATTTCTATAGAGAAATGATAAGCAATGTTAGATACTAGAGATTTCAAACTATACAGGTACCAGCAATATTGTTGTGGAGAATGTGATTTGGTCAAAGATGCTTTCAGCAGCATCAAAACTCAGGATGTTTCGAAATTCAAGAAGAATGTGGAAGAAGAAATTATGAAAGATTGGTGGTAGAGGTGTTTGCAATGTATCTTTTAGAACCAATCATGGAAAGCCTGTGAAGTTAATTCTCTCCCAATTTCCCCTGCCATTCCAAACTATACCTGAATTTGGAAACATTTTAATAAACTAGTAACAAAAATATTTTGTTCAGTGTCTTGGAAAAAATCTTCCACACACTAAAGTCAACATGCATGAGAACAAGTTTGGCCTGTGTCTGGGCTCGTCTGGGCAAATGGTGCTGATTTTGATAAAAACACATTTTTTTTTTTAATTTGTAGCATATCTACAGACTTATTTCCACCAATCAATCTAGGTGTCCAAAAGTATTCTTAGCCATTCCCACAGAAATTGCCCAAAATGTGCCAAGTTATTGAAAAAACCTCAATGAGCCTTGGATTTTTCATACAAGACATAAATCAGAACTGGACCAGAATCTAATGATGCCACAAGGGTAGAGGGTTGACACAAAATTCACACGGCCATTTTCCACACTGTAAGGTTTCCATATTTAGTACTCAAGAATCTGAGCCCTTCTAGTAACTAAAGAAAAGCTAAAATTCTTTAGAACAATGTCAATAGAAAATAAATACTGAAACCTACAATAAAAAATAAGCAATGTGAAGAAAACCTAATTTATATATAATAAAAGATTAGAATCTGTAAAAATTCTAAATATTTAACTTAGTTTTAGTATTGTGTGTATATGTTAGTATGTATGTGTGTATGTGTACATTACTGTGTGTGCCTACATGCATATATATGTATATATACAAATATATATATATATATATGTAATTAGCTAATAAGGAGAGAGAAGTATAAATTTAACATTAAAATACTTACAAAGCACTTAAAATATTTTCTTCATATAAAAAAGAAAAATACTTATTGCAACTTTTGAATGCCCAACTTATAAATGCCAAATGTTTGATTCTTTTATAATGGTCAATCCAGTCTCCTTTCTTTTGAAACCAGATAAAATAACCAAGGTTTCTTGATTTTTGCACATTTAGCAGAACCAAATCTCTTTCTTAAGTCATTACTCTTTTTGGAGAGCCAGTACTCCCAAAATAAAGAAAAACTCATTGGTCTACTATCAGCATTAATGCATGCTATTTAGTGAGCACTTACTCTAAATAAGACACTTTGAGAAATACTGTGTATAAATTATTTTAATATTTTTAATGATTTTATTCCACTAGTGATTTTATTAGTATTTTTCTAACAATAAATAATATGTAATTGGCCAAGATTGTACAGAAAAATACACTCCATATTTTTGTAATTCAGTTTCCATTACCTATAGTACGGATGTATAACTCCTCACATTCTTAATATTAGAGTCATGCATTTTCTCTATCAAGGGAAACTATCATGAGATGAATCAAAGCAAAAAAAAAAAAGACTCCTTAATATTTTGAAAACATTTTCAGGATCCCTCAGTATAGTAGAAATTAGAATGTAAAATATTATGACTTCATTTGATGGTTTTTATGAATGAAAATATTACTACAAAATAACTACACACCAACAGTCAATGAAAATAAATTTTAAAACCAAATACAAATAAAACACAAGCAATTAAAACATTTATATAATTATAGATTATGTTCCTAATCATGTCCCTCTACATTAAGAGAAATGTGTCTGTTAACTCAAGTACACAAACTTAATGAATTTCAAAAAGAAATATATTCAAAAATCAAGGTGGTTATTCTGAGAAACTATGATTGTAAAAATAGCCTCTATGTATTTTAGACATGCTAAAGTAATTTATTTGAACACAATGCTATTTGTATAAGTAAATCTGCTAAACGTGTACAATATTTACTTCGGCTGTTTATGCACAAACAGCTAATTAAGTTGTCAATATTATACTCAAACATGCATTTATATATGACATTCCTGCCTCAATGCTTTAAAAATATAATAACCTAAGATTCCTGTTTATGTGCAATGGTAGATAATATATAGTATTCTGCTTTTATTTGATTTTCATATAAAGAAATAAAAACTGTTATTTATGTCCACCTCCCAAAAAAAATACAACATTTAATTGTACTTGACATTTTTAATCCAGCAAGACTATTATTTTCCCTCTATTAGAGATGCAGTATTTCAAGAAGGAAACAAACAGACTCTATATACACAAGTCTCTCTGACTGTATACAAACTCACAACCCCGTCTTAGCACTATGAGGCAGCAAGCTCCTGTATGATGGATGATTGCTTTGCTAGAACAGTCAGCCATGGACACTCTTTTGCCCCTCCACCCCATTTCTTTATTTAATTACATAGCACTGGGAATACCAAGCAATAAAATTACATTTTCATCCATAGCTGATTTCCATTTAGAGCTTGTCATGTTAATAGTGAAATAAATTGCTCTAATTGTCAGAAAACTTCATCAAATTCACATTTCTTCCTTATTTTATTCAATATTTATTAAACTCCATGTCCTAACTTGCCTGCCTGGTAAAGGCAGTCCAGTTTCTGAATAAATTTATATTCTAACATTTGGTGCTGTCACTTATTATTTTTTTTTTACTAGTGTTCTAATTTAATTCTTAAAGTTTAGATGTATTTATTCATATTGCTTTTGGAAATTTTTATTATGAAGAGTGGCTTACAAATTTACTTACTCCAAATTTTTTGACACTTAAAATATATGATAATTTAAGTAAAAAAGCAATTAAAATTATTTATGTCTTCTGTTAACACAAGATTTAATTGTAAGATTTCTGGATGGCATTTTTAATTGGCTAAAAAATATTTTGGTTTCCACAACACATTACTCCTGAAACACTTCCAAAACCTATTTGAGATCGTTTAAAACGAAAGGCCAAATTATAATTAAATTATTAAATTGAGTAAGAGAACAGACTTTAAAATAAAAAGTATATCAAACTTGAAGTCAGACAGCCTACATTCCAATCAGAGCTCAGTTATTCATTATCTGTGTATCCTTGGCACAGTCATTTAATCTCTCAAAGCCTCAGTTACCCCCTATGCTAACCAACAACTGGATCAGATGACCTCCCAGTTCCCTATTTGCTCTGAAAGCTATAGTTCTCATGATAGAAGAAGAGATGAGGAGAGCAAAGAGTTACTCTGACAGCAGGGTAGCTTCTCTGAGTAAATACAAATATTAGCTTTTGGATTCCCAGGCAAAAATAAATCATGCTGACAATTGGCAAAAAAAAAAAAAAGAAAGAAATTTTAACTAATGCTTTAAAAATACATTACGACAGTACTCTGAATTACATAATCAAATTATTCTAGTTATAAAAAGTATGCAAAAATAGTTACCATTTTAACCTTTTTTATGTCCACTAAGAACACAGTATTAGATTACTGTTTGGAATGCATTTCAGCAGGAATTTTATGTAATATGGTAATACAGACAAGGTTTTAGATTTCTAATCATTTATCTAAATGAAAGGCATCAAGAATTGAGGAGAATAAATGTTTAACATGTTTCTAGGACTAGTCCTTTCAAATAAGGATTAATTTATGTCTTTTACTATCACAAACATTATATGAAATTGAGATTATAGTCTGGTGTTTAAAGTACAGAGGTTTCATGTAGTTGCTTTAAATAGCAGGTAATATGATACAAATTAATACTTTCTTTTGAAAATTAAAAATATTTTATTTATCTCTTTGTCCCAGAGCAGGCCACCACACTTTATTTCAAAGTGTTCTCGAGGAGTAGCTAAAGGCAGACTAACATTTCTGAACAGTAGCGTTACCTCTTCCCAAGTGTTTAAAGAAATACTAGGTTGAAGTCCCCAAACCGTGCATTACAACTAAGAGATAACTTTATTCTGAATCTTTGAGAAAGTTGTCATATTTTCTTTCTCTACCCTCTCTCCAAAAAAAAAAAAAAAAAAATCCTCCACAATTCTACAGAAAAATTGATACAGAGCTGAATGAGTTCAGATGAGAGTTATCTAATAAAAATATTTGGTCATTGATTTTGACACAAATGGCAATCATTGAAAAAACACAAGCATACTGCCTGACATATAATAGGTATTAAATATTAACTGAATATGAATATGGACCTCCTTTTTCTGAACATCACCAGCCAAATGATAGTATATTTAGAATTATTCACAAAATTATTAGTTTTTTCTCATTCGTACATTCATGGCAGAGGACAGCAAGAATCCTGAACGTTTAACACTTCATATTATTTAGGTACTAGCTATAAATGAACGAGTCTGAGGAAAGAATTTTGTTTTTAACATTCAGAACTGGCATTTTCTCTATGAAACATCTCATTCCTACCTACATTCATTCCCCAAGTGGTATTTCCATAAAAGGTTCTGAAGAAGATTTAAAAGACAAGAAGTTATTTGAAGTTATATAGTTTGACCTCTAGATATCTTGTGTTTAAAGTATTAAAGGTTGATTCCTATATAATGCGAAAATATCTTGCCCTTAACATCTTTTCCCCTCAGCTAAAGAGAAGAAAGTTAGCAACGATTACTAGAAAAAAAAGCTGTGCCTAAATCCTGTGAGTTCTCTCTGCAGGATATTAGGTGATGAAACTCGGGCATGTATTTCCTTGAGGGTAAAGTTGATTAAATGTGTTGAAGCAATATTCAACAGGCTTAACGTTCGATAATTTGGCAAAGCTGTAAGATCATCCTTTTGGTAGTCAAAGTAAATTGAAATTTGCAAGCATACTTGGGAAACTATATTCGAATAGTTAATTAGGGGAAATATTTCTGTAGTATTTGGGTCCATAGGCCAATATTGGCTATAAATAACCCCAGCTGAAAAAAAAGTAATCTCCCTTGAGCAGGTTCTTTTCAATTTAAAGTGTATAAAACTGCCACAGTAGCTTAATCTGAGGACACTGTGGTTTATTAAATTTAGAATGAGCATCGCAGAACACTAAATTAGAAGAGAGCTCACTTACCATCAGTGCAAATTTTAAAACTCGAACAACAGTTTATGAAGAAAATGGAGAAAAAATTAACTATTTAAAAATATCCTGACACATTAACACCCTCTGATTTGAAAACTAGGCTATTTACATAACCCAAAGAAAAATACAACCAATCAACATTTTTAGTCTGTTCTGATTTTCTACTCATTTAAACCTGCAAGCACATCAAGGATATCATCCTTACGGAATTTATAATATACACTGATTAACATACTTATCCAACAATTAGTTATTGAATACTTATTATAAAATAAATATTTGGTTAGGTACTTTAGCAAAGATGAATGAAACAGTTTTAGTTTTAGTCCTTTTTCATGCTTAAAATAAAGACAATGAGAGTTACCTGGTAAGATTATCATGAGACTAAAGGACAAGAATGAGATGTTTATAAAAGTATGTATCAGAGTGACTGGTGAATAGCAGGCACTCAATCAATATTTGTTATCATTCCCTAGCACAGAAAGCAAATAAGTACTCTTTAAATAGTAATTTTAAGATGATGTAACTAATTCAATAGTCAAATAACAATCAAAGGCTCTTCAGGTCATTAAATATATATATATATATATTTGCAGCTCTGTGCTGCAAATCTGTGTCATGGTTTCAATGCCTTGGAAAGCCTCGAGGGTATTTTTTCAAGCAATCAGAAACTTTTAGTGACTTGTTTTCCAGAATAAAATTATGACAGTTGTGTTCTTATTAATGACAATTGACAAATTTTAAAGTATTATATTTAAACCCAGAAGATGTTATCATCCCATATGATAAAAGGAAAACAAACTTAAAATACTAAAATTATATAACAACAAGTTTGACCATGTTTTTAGTGCTGAAGTTTAACCCTTGAAGTAAAATTTTAAGGATCTAACTCCCCAAATATTAAGGTATAATGTAACTGATTCTATAGAAATAGATGCATTTTTCTAAGTCAGCAAACAGGTTTCTGTAATAAACATCCCCTCAGTTAAAAGTCAGTTTATTTTTAAAAGTCTAATATAGGGACTACTCTATTTTTAATTATTTTATCAAATCCAAAATTAGAAATTCACCACTCTCCATGTTATAACCATAATTATTAACACTATTTTAATATCTTTCAATTTGCATTTTCATTTATTCAAATATCATCACTTTGAACACTGTTAATTATATTCTATTGTTCAAGACATCACATTTATGCCTCTTTATAGTGGCATCAGTAGAGACACTGACAGATGATATTCAGCCTCCCTCTATTGGGGAACAAGGTGAAAATATTAACCTAATTAACCCATGTTACTTCTCTGAACTAGTTAGTGAATATTTGTTTTTTCTTTTTCTGTTTTTTCTTTTTCCTATCACCAACATTTGTTACTCCTTACAGCTTATTATACATAGGCATGTGTTTGAAAGCTATGAGATTTCAATTTACTTTGGCAGCAATTCTCTAAGTAATTTTGGGCAAATCACTAATCCCTCTGTTTGGAACTTCTCCATAAAATATATACCTATACATATATTTATACACACATACACATATACATAAATATATACATGCACACACACATATATATATGCACATATATATGTGTAATATATGTGTGTATATATATATATGTGTGTGTGTGTGTGTGTGTGTGTGTGTGTGTTGTGTGTGTGTATATGTGCACACCCTCCAGAAGTTTATTGTCTAAACTAAACTATAAATTGGGGGAAAAAATTAACGAAAAATATTTCATTGAAAAAAAGAAATCTAATGATTCACAATTTACCTTGAAAATCAGCAAATATTCATGAGCTATCCAGTTCATAGAGCACCAATGTCTGGTAGAAGTAGAATGTAAGCCACACCCATAATGTTAAATATTCTAGCAGCCACCATTAAAAAAGTAAGAAGAAACAGGTGAAATTTGTTTACATATTTAATATATCCAAAATATATCCACATAAAATTATCAATGGGATGTTTTACATTCTTTTCTATGTAGTAATCCTTTAAATCTGATGAGTATTTTACATTTAAAGCCTATCCTGTTTGGGATTAGTCACATTTTAAGTCCTTGACAGTCACAGTGGCTTCTGTACTAGGACAGATGTTGACAGTATAAAGTTTGTTGAGGCTTGGACTCTGCTTACCTATTTCCAATGCCTAGGACATACCTGATACATAGTAGAAATTCAATGCTTATTAAATACATTTGTCAAATTAATAAGAGATTAGAGATGTGGGTCATCACATTTTTAGATCCAATCAGAGAGGCTAAAAAATATATGCCTGAATACTACTGGCAGAATATATAATAAATGAATAGGAAAATAGAGAAAAAGAAAAATAATAGAGAATGAGATAAAAGTGAAAAAGTTTAAAACAAAGGAGGTATAGAATGAGACAGAAAAAGAAACAGATATGGTAGAATGAAGCAGAATCCCACCAACTGTTAACACATCCATCCCCAGTTTTAAAATAACACCTACTATCATAGGGTTGCAATTTAGAAAAGAACAGACTCTCTATTGACAGCCCATTACAGCTATATATCCCAGTTCCTCACTATGTTTAGCACTGATCATTTTTACTACCAATTTGTAAAGATAAAATGAATTTGTTTCTTTAAATATCTACTTTCAGACTATAGTCTGGAGACAATCAGTATTGTATGAAGAAAGTAGATTGATCACATGCATCCACCTCTCCTCAATTCCTAATTTAAAAAAATAAAACACAAATTGGACCATTTTGCAGAATATATTCATAACAATTTTGAAAATAAAAAAGCTTCTATCCATTAATGAGAAGCAAAAAGGTTCTATCAGTTGGCCAGAAGCAATGATGTTTCCCTGAGGGGAGAAATTAGATGACATCAAACTGACAAATACAGAGAAAGCCACATCTTCATCCTAAAATATGCATAAGAGAAATATTTTAGAGCAAACATAAAGACACACAGAAACTTAACTCCTGGTGAATAAATACAGAAAGGGAGAGGATGCCCAGGGGCAATTGTCAACATCATGATTAAAAATTTTCAATCCAACACTGAAAACAGTTCAGCTCTTCACCAGAGATATCAGTAGATTTTGCCTTGAGATAAACCACCCAGTTGTATTCTGAAGAAAGTAAAGATTTTTCCTGGATAGGCATAGAGTCCTGAAGTCTCTCTCATAATCCTGTGTTTCACATTATAAGTGCTGGGGGAGAAAGCATATGAAATGACTTCCCCTTCAAGGAACTACTCTAGGATGGCCCCAGTCAGAGAAAGAACCTGTTTATTTTGTGGAACTGGGAAATTCCTAACTCGCCTGCCTTCTCAATATGAGCACTGTAAAGTGAGACTACTCTTGTTTGCTGCCATATATATGTGAATAGTTTTTTCAATTTAGTGAAAGTCACTGAGTGGTAAAATTTCCAGGGCTCACTGAATTAGAAATTATGTAATTTGTCCATGAAACTGTCCATGATCCACTTTCCAATAAGATGATAAGTTCTAAGAAAATGTCTATTTTAGCCTAAAATTCATTAATTTAGTGCTCAAAAATATTTTTTTTTCTTTTTCTTGCTACTGATATTATTGTTGGCAAGTACTGTTTCCAAATTTCATAATATTTAATTATTGAATTAAAAAAGTAAACATTGTAATTAAACTATTTTTAAGAATGCAAGCAATATATGTAGCTTTTAAAAAATACAGAACCCAAATATATTTTTAAAGATTGTCTCCTTTACTATTGAAGTGATTGATCAAGATGGAAAACAGCAGGTATATATCTGAATATATTAAATTGAACAACTTTAGAGCAGAATGAAGCAGTTTGGCTCTCTTCTTTTCTCTTTATTTTGGTTTTCCTTCTCCTCTTCTTCCTTATTTTAGAAGCAAAAGCAGAACTAAACAATATAGTATTAATAAGGAAAATAAAATAACTTCAATTGGAAATTTTCAGAAAAATCAGTAAACTTTTAAAAGTTACTATGAGTTAAATCAACAGTAATTTTTATAGTTTTAAATTTATTCATTGAAGAAAAAATAGTCTACACAATTAAGTTAATGAAAACATATTAAGGTAATATATCCCAATTGGATGTCATATAATAATCAATTTTATATACTACAGTGTTCCATTTACAAACCAGTCTATAACATTTATTCTGCCTATATGGCCCTATTTTGTGGCAGTTAGCTTTTCACTTACATTATTTGATTGTCGTATATTTTATATATCTCAGGATATGCCAAGTGTTCCAGTATATAACTAACTATATTACAGCTCTTACTTTTTACTGTTAATGATTCTAGTTTACTGATATCATACAATATGTATACTTTGATATTAACATGTCTCAACTTAAAATAATAGATGTAACTCAATGCTATGCTTGTCTATCCCATCTGTGTAGAAGTACAATTAACATGCCATTTTATAAATATGAAATCTCTTAGAATGGCATTTTACCACCATTCCTACAAGTCAAAATTTAGTTTTGTTTTCTAGAATTATTCATTGAATGAATTTTTAAACTATCTTTCTTAGTTTCATTTAAAATTTTTTCTTTATTCTTAATAAACCTGGGTAACATATGTTAAGTTGCACCCATTTGCAAATTTCATTAACTATTGTTCAGTCTCCTGAATCATCAAGGTGTTAAGCGACATTGAATCTCAAAGTTTTTGAGGCATTTTTTCAGCATGAATAAATTCCATTTGTGATTATCTCCCCTTCATCCTCCAATTTAAACTATTTACAAACTTTCAAATACACTTCCAGATACTAGCTGAACAGTGAAACATATAGTTAAATCAGTTATAGGACCAGAGGTCTTCTCCGTAAAATAAAGTAAGATCCCACCTTAAAATGCTGAATTCACTAAGACATGAAAGTGTGTTATTAAATTATTTTCAAAGTTAATTGAGATCAGTTTTGGCAAAAATATTTTTTAAAACCATTGAATTGAAAATCTTGTATTCAAGTTTGTATCTCAGGCTTTGTCTATCCCTTCCTTGGTTTACATTTTTATGTTAAATTTTTTCAAGCACTTTTTTTTCTCAACATATGCCCAATAATGGGTGATTCAAACAATCACTGCTGGTGAGTTAACAGCATCCCAAAGTGGATGCCAAGAAGTTTAGGTCAAAGTCTGTGATAGTACATTTAAAAAAAAAAAAAGAAAAGAAAAGAAAAATGAAACAGTTAAATTAATTCATTAGGGAAAAAAACTAGTTATTTAGTTATCTTGAACATTCTTATCAAGACTCAACAAATTTTCAATTCTACTGAGTGTATAAATATTTAAAAATAGAAATATGTAAAATAACCATATTTCGATTTCTTAAAGAAGAATCAAAATCTGAAGCTTCAAAAGATATTTAGAATAAAAAACTAATTAGCATGTGAATTTACTTATTGCTTAAGTAACTAAGAGAGAAATTAAAAGAAAATATCAATTAATAATGAAAAGTATTAGAGCCAACTGCTTAATTGTGATCTCCATCCAGGTTTTTTAATCCAGAAAGAGGATTTTTCTTTCATTTACTATTTTGGCAAGTCATGATAAATCATCATCAACATTATTTCTTTCATGACTTTCCATTGCTAACAGATGTAGGGACCAAGAGTTTAAATTATAATTGTACAATAGACTGAGGCTGAATTAATTAACAATCCCAAGTTTGTGGGACAATTTAAGCTAATTTATTTGGTTTTATAAAAGGCTAGTCACAGCTTGAGGTATCTTTCTGTACTTTGAGATTATTCAAGTCATAAAGAAACAGGAGATTTGAGCATTATTACACACCAAAATAGATAAGTTCTAAGTATTGTAGGGAAGGATTTCAGAAAATGTGTATTAGCTACAAGCCTTTTAATTATTTACTATTTGATTATTCTTTACTGCTGTTGCAGATAAAACTGCAAAAATAAAAAGTATAATATTGTGCTCCTCTAATTTTATAATAACTCAAGAAATGACTATGAGGAAGTAACACATCATTTTGAGTATCTGGGCTAGAGATTTGCTTTCTCTTAATTAAATCAGTCTCAGAAAGACTGTAGCAATTCAAAATTAGAGCTCATCAGGTGGGTCATGAGGAAATTCTAAATAAGATACACAGAAGTACACATACACAAGTATACACAAATATTATATATGTATAATGTATATACATATATCATACACATAATTATTATTTATCACTTTTAGATTTCCTTAAAATTATTTTTGAAACAGGTATATACCAAAAAAATAACTTTGATTTGGTACTCATTCTATGTTGGCAAAATAGTAATAATATTCTGCAAGAATTCTAAAAAAATTGATGTTTTCTATTACAGGTACAGTTTCTTGTATGCAACTTTTCCAGAGCTATACAAATATCCTGCCTTATCTGGGTAGAAAACACAGTGGTTTTTCACATGGTCTGTGTTACTTTTCCAGTGCACACAAAGTGGTATTTAGCTTTCCTCATTACCAAATACAATGTCAGATTTCAGGCGTTTTGTTAATATATGGATTTTCATTTTTGAATTTTGATGCCAAAGGAAAATTGCATATTATACACAAACTTTCTGACACAACAAAGAGCCAATTATTTTCTAATAGGAACAATTGAACTCAGAGAAGACATATGTACATTACAATAAGAAATTAAATATAAATTCACAATCAGTTGCATTATGAGATTCATCTCAAAATATATATATCACCAAATATTAATTATATGAGAAGTAAAAAGCTAAATATTGATTCCTACCAGAAAATGAAAAAAAGAAATTTCTAAATAACTATGTGACTGACTGGAAGCATAAATAATATGCTCATGGCTTTAAATAAGACAATTATCCCTGAGGAAACTATCAATGCTTCACAGATCATTTTTTTTTCCTATGTATCTTTCATTATTTTTCTCCAAATACTATCCTCATAAACAAGAACTTCTTTTTTGAAGATTTTTTCTGTTACCTAGAGTAGGATGGTGCACTGTAAGAGTCACACATGCCTACATGCATATACACACAAACACACACATTGGATGCTATAGAAATATGAATTTCCTTTTACAGAGATGGGAATCACTTGACAATTGAGCATTAAAGAGCATTTGACCCCAAAGTGGTCTTTAATCAAATCTGATGGCTATGCTCTTGCAGCATGTGAATCTGAAGTTCCCCCTTTCTTCCAACTTCAATCTTCCTCAACCCAGCATTCATCAAGCTGCATGGAAACTCACATTCACACTAAATAAGCTTTCAGGTGAATTTACTTTGGATCCCAAATGATCCAGTGTAAAGGTCCAAATCATTCTTTCACAGAATTATGCCCAGATAGCCCCTGGCATTCTGATAAAAGTGGTTTGTCAATAAAATGCCGAGTGAAATTGCTTGTTTAGAATGTATGGTGTCAGTTGAGAGACTAGTAGCTGAGCAGAGCAAGCATCTTCTTAAAAAAGGGAGAGATTTTTGAGTGGTTAAGAAACACTTGCCTGCGATGGTTGCAAAACGATGTGTATACACTAAAAACCACTGACATGTACACTTTAAACAGGTGCACTGTATGATATGGGATTATATGTGTTTTAATGAAACTTTAAAAAGCTACTTATAGTTCTGTGAATAAATGCTAGTTTATCATTAATCTATTTTATTTACTCAACTGCAAGTAGCAGGAGTTGTTTTGAAGTTATTATATTAAAGATAACTAGATTAAAATCTAGGTGTTTTTTCTTCCTTTGCCCATTTGTGTTATGTTCTTTATTCACTATTTTCGAAATTCTGTAGTTAATGCATTTTCCATCGAAAAAAGTGAAATTGTTGAGTGTCTGAGAAAAATTCACAATGTCCCAATAAAGTATTTCAGCCATCTCCTTACTTTTGTTTCCAGTAAGTTCAAATCTTTTCCCAACTAATAGAAAAATCAGCTTTCACAGTAAAAAACATAGGTTAAAAGGAACCCCTGGAAATTCCTTGATTTCATTTTCTTTCAGAGTCTTCATTCAAGTAGGAGAGTTTTAAAAGGGCTTTGTGATAGATTAAAAACTTTTACCTCTAGATATAACATTGATTAAAGAATCATATCCTTAATTCCAAAGCAATAGTTCTTAAATTCCAATGTCACCTAAGCTAGGAATCACTTGAACAGCTGGTTAAAAACAAGATTCCAGACCACATTGCTAAGACTCTGATGCTTCGAAGCTGAAATGAGTACCCAAAATAAGCATTCTAACTATCAACTCAGGTGATTTTTAACTCAAGTGATTCTTAAACTAAAATTTGAAAAATTGATCATTTTTAGTATATCCTCAAATTGAACTTAAATATTTAATTTCACAGAATTCTTAAAATTACAGAAGTTTCTAAATGAAGAGAACTTCTGGAAAGTATCTGGTTCGGTCCCATGTTTTACAGATGAAGGACTTAAGAGGATAAATGTCATACCTCAAAGCATTCAAATACAAAGTGGTAAGGCTAGGACTAGAACTTACTCAGTTACAAATTTTTCTGTTTAGTTTCTTTCTTGTGCCTCTCTACAATGAAGAAAAAATATATTTAAATAAATTAATCCATGGAAAAAGAATTTTAACAAATACAAACTACAGAATCACTTTAAAATAATGGTCAAAACTTATCTTTCAAAATCCATACAAAAGGAATTACAAAGAGATAGCAAAACTAGATGCTTTATCCCTCCTTAAGTTAATTAAAATAAAGGCAAACTTTCATTGAATACTTAAAACTTGATACAGGTAGCCATAGGCTAAGTGTTTCATTTTTATCATCCTATGAAGTAAGTACATTTATTATTCCTACTTTACAAATTCAATGAACTGAGTCTCAGAAGCATTATATAAATTGCCAAAAGTCACATAGCTAGTAAGAGAGAAAGGCAGCCCTCACATGAAGGTCTAAAGTGAAAAAGTCTTTGTGCTTATGGGTTCAGTTCAGTATGTACTATGAACACAGCTGCTTAGTTTAGGTTATATTGTTAAACTGGGGGTAAAGTTATATGATATAATTACTGTTCTAATCAGCATTTCTTTCATTCACTAGTTTTACAAAATTAGGAACACAAAATAGGACAATTAGGAAAGAACTTTTTCCCAGTCTATTGTTTTATGCCTTTGATTTTTTTCCTCCTCAAAGGAATTGTTTTAAATTCGTTCTTTTTCTCAAAATAAAAGTTGTTAGAAATAAATTGGGGTAGTTTCTAGAGAAAGAGCGAGAAAAAGACAAAAAAATTTCAGAAAAAAAGAGAAATGCAATAATATATCCACCTTGTTGCAAATTTGATTTTATCTAGAACTTTTTAACAGCTTTAATAGTTGTTTTATGTTTTCTGGGTAAACTGAAGTTGACTCAGTTAATTAGAATTGAGAGAGTTGCCTAAAACCCAAGTAGACTGTTAGTAAGTTATATTAATAACAAGTAAATCTACTGAACAGAATTATGTTTCCTGTGGTTTTGCTTAAAAAGTTTCCTATTTTCTATCCTGTAAGTCTTGCCCAAAGCTGAAACTTCCAGTCTTCTTACCTGCAACAGTATAGAATGGAGGAGACAGCAAAGGTGAAAGATTTTCACAGCATTACTCGCCAATAGCATTTTGCTACATGCCATGGCCAAGGAGAGCCAATGGGGACCAATTCCCACCATTTTTCAATGTTCTCTTTGCTTCCTGTTCTTGGGATAATAGGTATGCCACATTTTCAATACAAATTCAGTGATCCCAGCTGCAACATCACTGAACTCTATGTTGCCCCCAATACCTCAGGACTGTGAACTTAACTACCACTCTGAGCAGCTCATTTTTTGGCACAAGTCTAATTGCTCAAAATATATTCCTCTTTTAGGGTCAAAAATGGGTCAACATATCATAACTTCTACCTATGGTTTTTACTTTTATGTAAACAAACAAAATATATCTAACAGTTTTCATATATCAGAGCCTTCAAATGTTTGATAGTAAGGAACAAATACACTCACTCCCTTCCCTCAGGAGTCTAAATTTTAAACATCCTCAGACATTCCAATTCACTGTTCCTGGGTTTAGTTTAACTGTTCTGCTTTATTTATTATGATTGCTGTTGTTATTTTTGTGTTTGTTTTTCTTTTTGTTTTGTGATTAATTTTGTTTTAAACAAGTACTTGGCCCAGGTTTCTCAAAACATTCAAGTTAGTTTAATATATAACCTTTCCTAATGATATTTCTGTAGCAAGCCTAAGCATTTAAATCCATGTAAAATTGAATCTAGCTATCACTTAATATGACATAGCCAAATGATGAAACAACTTTGTATAAGTTACATATTATTTGTTACAGGAAGCTTTGAATTGTATATAATAAGTACATTTTTATCTAACTTTTCAGTTTATTATTGAGAAGACTGAAGCTCCAATGGCTACAAGTTATGGCTCAAGTCATATGCTTCCTGTTTTCGTCTAAAGGCTGATTTCCAAGTTAGTAAGCAGTTAGACTTTATCTCTTTATATAAACAATGCCAGTCCCTTTCTCAAGGCACATAATTTAACACATATTTGTACTGTAAGAGCAATAATGGACTACATTACCAAGATAACCTCCTTTGGTTCCAAAGCTAGGGGCCAAGAACACAATATACTCTCATCATTTCAATATTTGAATAGGAATCCAAGAATCTTCCATTCCCTCCCCAAAAACCCCACTCCAGATAAGTGGGTGAAATTTTTCTCCATACAGCCCCAAAGCAGCTGTTTCTGCATCTTAAAGCAGCCAATGGACAAATGTAAGCAGGTAGAAGTGATGGCATTGTATTGACCTGAGGGAAAATTCAGGATTAGGGTTCCAGGTTTGTGGGATGGAAAAAGTCTAATATCTTCTGACTGGGTAAATCTACCAGGCAGATTTACGTAGTCATACTTTTCTTTTTTTCTGTGGATGCCAGGATATAGCCTACCAAATTCCTTACCTACTTTCCTAGGGGAATGAAACGCAGTTTCAAGTACAGTCTTTTTTTTTTTCTTTCTTTCTTGGTAATAGTGAACAAATAAGAAACAAAGCATTTAGAGAAAATGTACTCTGATCCTCCAGTTCCCGATCATTTTCCTTCTTAATACTCCACAGGCAAAGGAAAAGTGAAATAAATGTTAACAATAGATTTTCTCAGTAAAAAGACTAAGGGAAAATATATTTACATGGCAAGACAAAAACAAGATTCGGACTATTACATTTTGAATTCTCAGAACTGAAGAGGAGGAAAGTTTGAAAGTCTCTGAGGATAAGACTGAAGATAAGGGGTTGAGTGCTTGAGGGTGCTACCAAGGAGAGAAGCACTGGGACCCAGAAAGCCAGGGCTAAAGAAGAATAAAGCTATCGTTCTTATACTTTACTCTTCTCTCTGGCCCTAGGGCCAGGTTTGTTGTTTTGTTTTGTTTTTAGTAACAGGTGAATCATGATTACCTGCCCTTTATAACCTCCCCATGTTGTTGTGAGAATCAAATGAAACAATTACAGTAAAGTGCCTTGAAAATTATAAAGCATGGCACCAATGTATTATTATTATTACTTGACTCCAAAGTCTTGTTTGGTAAGAAAACAGAATAAAATAAAACCTGAAAAAACTGTTTCTTTTTGTTGCTTTTATATTTTTATTTTTAAAACACAGATATGAAAATCAGAAATAGATCCTATAACCAGAAATTAAACAGAAAACTCTCACTGTAGAGTTTTAATATGAGATAATCAGAGTGGAAAAAGAAACTGATCGTGATCATCTACATTAAATAAAGTTTGTGGGCTACTATGAAAAGGTGCTCTTTTGGCCAGGCGTGGTAGCTTACACCTGTAATCCCAGCACTTTGGGAGGCCAAGGCAGGCAGACTGCTTGAGCTCAGGAGTTCTAGAACACCCTTGGCAACATGGTGAAATCTAGTCTCTACTAAAACACAAAAAATTAGCTGGGTGTGGTGGCAGGCACCTGCAGTCTCAGCCACTTGGAAGGTTGAGGAACAAGAATAGCTTGAGCCTTGGAGGCAGTGGTTGTAATGAGTGGAGATCCTGTCACGGCACTCCAGCCTGGGCTACAGAGACTCCGTCTCAAAAAAAAGGTGTCTTTTATTAATACTGTACATACATTATGTTATTATAGAGTTTGAAATTTTATGTTTTGCCATTGTGTAACTGTGATATATTAATGCCTTATTAAGTTTAAAGTAATTAGAGAACAACTATGTTTATTAACAGGTTAACTGAGGGACTACAGATTCACTAAGGTAATAAAGGAAAGCAAATTCCTACAAAATAAATCTGTTTTTGTAAAAGTTGACAAGAGCTTAACTTAATTAGAATCTAATATAATTTAAGGCACTGAACTGTTTATAGGGCAGAATTAAAAATAAAACAACAGACTGAGCAAGGTGTCTCATGCCTATAATACCAGCATTTTGGGATCTCAAGAGTTCAAGACCAGCCTGGGCAACATAGCAAGACCTCATCTCTAGCAAAAAAACAACAAAAAAATTTAAGAATAGCTGGGCGTAGTGGCACATGCCTATAGTTCCAGCTACTGCGAGGCTAAGATCACTTGAGCCAAGTTGTTCAAGGATGCAATAAACTAGGATTGTTCCATTGCATTCCAGCCTGGGCAAGAAAGCAAGACTCTGTCTCAAAAAGATAAAATTAAAAAAAAATATGACAAAAAATCCTGTATCTTTGCTAATAGCTAGACTTAAATTTGAGAATCTCTGACACACAATTAGTCATTAAACCCAACCCCCTCCAGAATTGTGTGCAGTGAATTAGATATCTTGGTAATATCAGTCATGAAATACCAGCCAAGAAATACATTCTTCCTAATTTCTCCAAAATGCTAAAAAGTTGATTTTGTATGTGTTATTAAAATGGCTACAATGTTGGAATGTTGCCTTCTTGTGACAGTTTAAGAAGAATCAGCTAATAGAGGATAATATGATTTTTTTGTTACAATGCAAGTTTATAGATGTCACAAAGTATATACAATATTTATGGTCCTTTTTTCACCTTAGGAGTCATTATCTTCCATAACTCTGAACTTTGAAACTTGAGCCTTTATACATATATGTAAAATGCTGAAATATTGCCCTAAAAATATATTTACACTTTCTTGATGAGGCTGGAACTTAAGAGTGAAATGGCTTAGAATAAGACAGAATTGGCCTGGGGTCTAGACTTATGAGCCTTAATTGCCCTTTCCCATATGTGCATAATAGGGATAGTAAGATTTCTTAAACAATGCTGCTGTGAAAATTGTCTATGACAACAGGAAAGGTGCCTAATTTCTGTTACCTGGTAGGCATTCAACAAATTGCCTTCCTCTTAAAATCCAAACCTCCTTAACAGGTGAAAAAAAATCCTCTATTTTAAAAATAACTTTTTATATGATTACTAAATGTCTTCTAGATTATCTAATCTTTATTTCAACAGATACATTTATGCATGTACATTTTAGAACTCCTATCACATTCACTGCATGCTGAGTAACTGTTGGAGAAGAGGTGATTAGATGAAAATAAGTCTGTTGTAAAAGATTTCCTTGCAATTACTTTATTGCTATTATCCTGGCCACACGCTCATGCAGCTTTTCAAATTAATATGCTTAGATTACTGAGCCAGTAATCAGAGCAGTGGAATTCTATGAGGAACTCAATTACTAAAGAAAATGATCACTCAAGCATTTGAGAAATTGGGGCTACATATAATTTTGAATAGTGGATCATTATTGATATTATGGAAGCATTCACTACAAACATTTGGACATGTAGCACCAGAATAGTGTTTGACTTTATATACATATGGTAAACACATCTAACTCCTTGCTAATATTTCTGCTAAATGTTATTCTTCCTAGCTGGAAAAAAAATCCATCTGGAAATCAGTACTTAAAAAAATAGGGAGCTGATTGCTTGATTGAACAAAAATTGGATTGTTAACTCACATTTAAAATAAACAATTCTAAGTTTTCTATTTGAGATAGAGTAATCCTTCATACTCTAGATATATCTATCCAATGAAAGCAAATTTAAGAATTTCCATCATTGTATTTCCATATCACAAAACTACTTAAATCCTTTCATCATTGCATTTTAATTATTTCATCACCAAAAGAACCTCTTTTGACTAAATTATTATAAGATTCATGTACAATGTTTCACTCATTTAATACTTTTAATCAGGCTTTTATTTTCTCCAAATTAGCCATCATCCTATTTAAGCCCAGTTGCTTCTGATGAAAATTATTTTTCTCATTCTGATTTGTATCTAAGATTGAAGCAAAGACTATTTTAAGAATGTTGCAATATCTTTTTTGAAAAGCATGAGAGTTAGGAAAGGCAGTGTGGGGAAGGGTTTGAGCTTGCTATGTTTACTGTTCTTTGCCCTCTACTGAGGCAAGCCATAAAGAAAAATCATCAATATCATCATACCTTCTAATAAATCCAGCAGTCATCAGCTGTGTGGCCTTGAGAAAGTGATTTCACCTCTCAAAGGGTAAAAATATAACATAATAATGGCAATGATAAAAACTATGATGATAATGGTGGTGGTGATTATGTAGATACTGCCAGCCTACCAAAAATGTTATAAACAAAAAGTAAATGAAGTATAAAAGTGCTTCAAGAGATTATTATGGTTACTGTCATTTACATCTTTTTAGAACATTGGTTATTTATCTTTTGGAGCCATGTACCACACTGAAAATATGCTGAAAGATTTGGTCCATTTCCCCAGAAAAATGAATATATATAAACAGATTGAAAACATTAATAAAATTTCAAAAAGCCATACCTCTTCTATTTATTGACTGATGTATTCAAGAACTACATCATGGTTTGAAGTCACTGGTTGCCCACTCAGAAGCCATGCCCACCACATCTCACACCTTAGTTTGCTCTGCCTTCATCACTAAATCCTGAAGTCTTCCAAAATCCATCAACTCATATGAATCTCCAGGATAGCTAAGTCAACATGTATATGACACTCCTCTATGGACTGGTGAACTGTGACTTTTTTCCCTCTCCTGTTGGATGTGAAAAAGGCAGCATGCTGTTACAGTTGCTTTTGTCAGCCATTTTATAACCACACAAATAACCAGACCTAAGGTGAATCCAAAATTGTTCATGGCAGGTAACACAGTAAAGCCTCTGGAAAAGTAACCCGTATTACTTTAAACTTCCTGTTATATTAAGTAATAAATTATTTTTACACATCCTTGAAGTCTCAGTTCAGACATCGTTTGCTTGGTGATGCTGTCATGGACTGAACCAAGAGGAAACAGCCTCTCACTTTGAAAACATCCAATGTATACAGAGCCTTATTATTTAACTCAATCATTGGGTTTAACATTGAGAGTGTAACAAAACCACGAACAGCTTAGGGGCAGAGGTGTTTGTTTTTTTTCTTTAGTTCATCATATCATTGCATTAACAGAACAATGCCTACCACATAATAGGAATTCTATATCTCTTTAGTGGACCAGTGAATACTAGAATATGACTTATTTTGAAAGACATAAATGAAAAAAAAAGATGGATCATGCCTACATTTTAATGAATCTGATAATTAGAACTTTGGCACTAATTCTTTCTTATTATGAGAATATTAGACAGAATTCTTCATAAAAGCATGATACATATAAGGGCTCATATCAGGGTTTCTGAAGTGATACTGGTTATTTGCATGGGAAGAGGGGGAAATACTACATTCAGTTTTATAAGATTTCTGGAAGATGATCACTAATAATCTAGGGAGATTTCCAATTCCTAATATTTAATATGGTTCAAAACTTTTTTCCTAAGTTCTGGTATCACATTTATACAGAAAAGTACACAAGTCACAATTATACAGTTTAATGAGTAAACACTGATCACACCCATATAAACCACTGCCCAGGCCAATAAGTAAAATATTACTAGCAACCCAAAAAATAGTCTGGGCCCCTACCTTTAGAATGCATTTGCAGTACTTAGACTATTGTAGTTCCAAAATTACTAAAGTAATGAATTATTAATGTATGTGTATTACATGTTAGAAATTTTATTTTTGGAAGCATGCATGCTAATTATTCTTAATATACTTTCGCCTGTTTAATCCTTTATAGGCATTAAACTGTAGTGATTCTTAGGAGAGTGAAATTTATGAATATAAAGGTAGTCCATAAAACATGATTTTTAGATTTTAAATTTGAAAAACATTCTCATATGCACTATATTTAAATTTTGTCACTGATCTATTTGATTTGCTTATCTCTACAGTGAACGAATTGTTTCTCTGAGGAGGATGGGGAAGCTTTCCCATTTAGGAGGATAAAACTGTGGGAAATAGACATTAAAATCTTCTGAAATTGATTAATTGATGACCTGACAGTTATAACAGAAATGCTTCAAATTTGAAACTCATCAATTCTGGGCTCTGTTTTTATTTTCTACTTAATTAGAAAAAAAAATAAACCATAAATATATTCTTGTTTAGTCAGAACTTTGGGAAAATGCATAAGAAGTTGTAGGCAATAAAATACCAGCTGCTTGTTTGGTGCTAAGTTTATCAGATAGTTTAGAATTTATCATTCCTGTGTATTAAAGTTTTATGAACTGCTTAGGAGAGGATGTCAGCAAAAGCCATGTTATCAAAATTGGGTTAAAATGCAGCACGGAGATAAAGGTATGAAATGGAGTATAATCACTAACCAAAGGTACACTTTTCGGCTGGGGGAGGGCTGTACTGACAAACAAATATAGGAAACATTTTTTCCATATTATTTTCCAAATGAAATTGTTTGTTCATAATTTTATCAGTCTATGTATTTGGCAACACGCTACGCCTATCACCAAGACATACCAGATTCGGAGTTCTGCCTGTATACTTCATACAAGATGATAAAGCTTCAACAAGCCCTTAAGAACAGAGCTGGAGGCCCAAATAGCAAGCCAAATCTTGCTGTATTTTATCCACTATAGTATAATCCAGAGACTGTGGACTCCAAATTAGGATGCTTTTAAAATACAAATTAGTTCTGTATATGCATTTGAAGAAAAATGCTAGTGAAGAAATATGTCCATAAAACACCTCAGGTCAAAAAGCAAAAGTATAGCAACTAAAAGTTTAAATATCATGATTCTTACTGGTTTTAGATCATAATTATCATCCTATATCATTTATATTCATGTTATTGTTATCTTTCTCTGACAAATAATTCTGAAATATATTTTCAAGCTATGCAGGATTTTAAAGACCTTGTCTTCAAGCAATTACAAGAGGTTTTATAATAGATCTAAAAAGTATGCTGATTTATATATTTATTTATTTGAGACAGATTCTTGCTCTGTTGCCTAGGCTGGAGTGCAGTGGCACGATCTCCGCTTACCACAACCTCCACCTTCTGGGTTCAAGCAATTGTCCTGCCTCAGCCTGCCAAGTAGCTGGGACTACAGGCATGTGCCACCACACCCAGCTAATTTTTNAGAGTTTCACCATGTTGGCTAGGCAGGTCTCGAACTGCTGACATCATGATCCGCCTGCCTCAGCCTCCCAAAGTGCTGGGATTACAGGCGTGAGCCACTGCACCTGGCCTAAAAAAGTATGCTTATTTAGATAAAAGTTTCTCTTTCTCCTGGCCAAATATTTGGTGAATTACTTACAAAGATACTTTCAATGACTAGATTGCTTAGCTTAAAAAAAATTCACTGTAATATGCTATAGCCCAGAAGCTTACATTATTCTGGCATCATATAAAGGAGACAGAACATCTTATGTCACAGTAATGGGTATGTTTTGTAATTTCTATATAAATGCTAGTTTATGTAAATATAGAGGCTCTCAGTCCCTAATGCATAACCCTTTATACCAACCTGGGCTTTGATTTTCATGCTCTCCCAAAGTTACAGACATCTTCCTGACACACCTGCATTTGTTCCTTCATCTTGTTCAGCAAGCTTTTGGTAAGAGACTACCATATTTAGGATTGACATTCTAGATCCAAAAGAAAAATGTGTATGTTTGCTGTGTGTATGTGTGCAGGTATATATGTGTGTCTGTCTGTAAGGATAGAGAATGGCTGAAAATTCACAGGCTTTTAAATTCTTAAAAACAGAAATGAGGGAATTCTAACAGCTATGACTCAAAACAAGGTTCTAATAAGTTCCATGCTAAGTAAAACAACTATTCATTGAGATGTTAATAGCCTTGGTACTTTCTAATGGAAAAAAAGAGATTAAGCTATTAGCCCATGGGTACACAGTTTCTCATTTAAAAATACTGATGACACCACCACTTGCTTCATGAAGTTTCTGAGACAATTAAATGAGTTAATACATGTGCAGCATACTCCTGGCTATATGATAAACACTCATTAAATAATGGCTATAATTATTGTTATTAATAATAACGCCGAGCACTGTTCTAAGTACTTTATATTATTTAACTTGATCTTCATGACAGTGTTATGTGGTAGGTAATACTGTTCTAATTTTATAAATGAGTAAATTATGAATTAAAAAGTTAGGTAACTTGTCCAAGGGCACATAGCTTGTATGTGCTGGAAACAGGACTTCAATAAACACAATCCAAGACCTGTTCTCTCAAATAATGAGTAATGGACTCAGAGACTAAGGTCGCAGATACTCTTGGAGACCAAAGCAGAAGCTGAGTATTAACAAGAAAAGAACCCAGACTCAGGTAGTACTCAAGACAGCTCCATATTTGCATGTTTTTCTTGAGCTCCTGTTCTTGAATTTCCCAAGATTCCCAAACCAGACCAAAGTTATGTCATTGTTTATATAGAAGACATAAGAAAGTTAAACTTTAAGTGGCTCTGGGGAAGAGGAAGTGACTGGAAGTGGGCAAAAGGTATCTGTTTGAGGAAAATGTCTTAAACCCCCTTTAACAATTTTTTTTTCCAGTGGGGAGAAATGTTCTAAAATGAGATTCTGATGTTAACTGCACAACTCACAGTTTTATTCAGCTGTATTCAGAGCTACATTCAGCTGCCATGTTTTACAATAATAAATTTATAATTTTTACAATAATAAAAATCATTGTACATTTAAAATGGGTAAATTTTATATGCAAAGTATGCCTCAAAAAAGTAGTTCTTTTTAATTTTTGGAAAAAAAAAAGCAAAAAGGCATAGATACTCTGTTTCTGCTTTAATCAACTCTTTAATTTTCAAATTGAGCTTAATGATTTAGTATTTATCATCTAAATCCACAATAGTTTTCCAGTTAACAAATGCCCCTAAAATCTAGTGTCTTAAAACAACTTTTTAAAAAAATTGATGTCACAATTCACAATTTGTACAGGGCTACACTGAGCATTTCTTCCATTTCTCAAGTCACTGAGGAAATTCAATGGTACTCATCTGGCAGATGGGTTGGTCTAGGGCATTCAAGATGGCTTCAATCATGTTTGGAACCTGGGCTCTAAGAATTCAAAGACTAGGACTACCAGCCAGGAGCACATATCTGAGGCCTTTCCATGCAGCTTAGTATTGTCAGAAGATTATGGCTTCAGAGTACTGGTCAAACTACGAATGCCTTGGCTCAGAGCTCCAAATGCAAATGTTTTAGTGAGCAAGGTGGAAGTTGCATTATCTTTTATGACCCAGGCTTGTATATGACATAGCACCGCTTGTGCTATAATCCATTACTCAAAGAAATCACAGCCTTCCTAGATTCAAGAAGTAAGGAATTAGACATCACCTTGTTAGGGAATAACAAGGTCACACTAGAGAGTAGCATGTGAAGCTGGAGAGAGTATTACAGTCATTTGAAAATATGTGTCATAATAGTATACGATCATAATCACCATGAATGAGGATTCAGAAAGGGCTATAATTCTTTAAAACTCAAATATCTGAAACACTGAGTATTTCTAATGCCATATAGTACACTAGGAGGAAGTTGTGGGGAATTCATAGTGATATTCCCAGATACTTCAAGAAATTTATGCAAGAAGCTTCCTTTCTGGACAAATCTAAACTTTTAGGCTATAAGAATAATTATACACTAATTTCCCTTGTGCTATTTTATATAAAACATTTAATTTGCATTAAAATTTAGTTTCATTTCCTTTTAGTTTGAGATTCTAACATGGCAGCTGAATACAGCTGTGAATTCTCTCCATATAAAACATTTAGTGCTGACTAGGGCCACTTTTGGGCATGCATTTTTCTGAACTGAACATGACATTTGATAACTTTTGCCCAAAATAACAAAATTTTAAATTACAATTGTAAATGTCTTATGTTTATCCTATTTTAGTGAACATTTTGGAGCATGTGAGAGAAAAACAACGTACTAAAAACTTGCTTAACTTAAAACCACTTCAGTCTACTGAGAGATTATTACTTCATTTTTCACTTTAAGGGTACCAGACAACTTATTAATGAAGGAGTAACTCAGTGTCACGTGAGTATAGATCTTATTTTGCCATCTGCAATGAATAACAAAGTATTAAAAATAAGATAAGAAGAAAAAATATAAATCTCTTGCCTAAGGACAGGATAATTCACCCTTACTTAAAGAATGTCATTTATAGGACTTTCTCACAGCAACATGAGACTACAGAAGTGCTTTTTTAGCTTTTACACACAGTCATTAGCAATTTATAGTGCAGAGAACATTGTAATGGAAAAAGAGTATGATAAAGTAGGAAAGTTCATTGATTACATGGTGATAGCCTACTGAAGTTTGATTTAATTTTTAAAAGAAAGATTTCTGTTCTGTTCCCACCTGTTGAAAACACTTTGAATTTTTACTCATAAAACCCAGTGTTCTCCACACTGGCTATATGAATCAAATGGGACTTTTAAGAAATAACAATGTCAGGCTCCAGCCCTAGAAATTGGATTCATCCGGTGTAGGATACCTCTTAAATGAAAAACTCCTCATATGTTAAAGTGGTCAGCGTTGTAAAACAGTGATACAACCTGTTACCATTTCTGCTGGCCTAGTGTCACCTACTTCTGAGAAAAGCATGCTGTCTAAATATTTATCAAGGTGATTTATAAAATCTTAAATCTAACCCAATCGGAAAAAGGTCCCTGAAGTGCTTCAAATCCCTTTAGAAAGAGAAAAATCCATCAGTCAGTATTCCCAGATGACAACTAGCTTTCAGTTACTTTCAAATTCACTAACCTTTCCAGTGTTACTCAAGATGTTCTCAAAGAGTATACTAAAATCAAAAACACCTGGCTGTAGATCAATCTCTGAAGTTCCACCCCAGCAACCTTTTCAAAAAACTGAGTTAGATAAAGGAAATTGAGAGTCATGGTGGAGAAAACAAACTGAAAGACAAACATTTCAACAAGGGAGAAAAGAAGAAGTTGAAGCTTTGATTTGACCACTAACAACCATTGTGTGAGCATGCAAATAATGAGAGGTTGAACTGTATCTATGTTTTTGTTTGTTTTTGGGTTTCTTTTTCCTGTTGGTAATGGGGAAAGTATTATAAAATACCTTCCAAACAAAATACATTAAGACTTAACACACAAGATTAGGGGGCTAGGTGTGGTGGCTCACGCTGCGATCAACACCACGTTGGAAGGCTGAGGTGTGCCAATTGCTTGAGCCCAGAAGCTGGAACCAGCCTTAGCAACAAAGTGAGGTGCTGTCTTAATAAAAAATAAAAATAAATAAATAAAACAAATTAACCAGGCACGGTGGTGGGTGCCTGTGGTCCCAGTTACTCAGGAGCCTGTGGTGCAAAGATTCCTCGAGCCCAAGAGGTAGAGGTTGCAGTGGGATGAGATCACACCACTGTACTCCAGCCTGAGTGACAGAGTGAGAGTCTGAGTCTGTCTCAAAAACAAATCAAAACAAAATACAAGATTAGAGTTGTTATGGTTGATCAGTAGGTGGGGCCATGTGGAGACCCACCCACTCAACTCACCCCATTCACCAGCTGCTCTGCCTCTGTATTCCAACACTAACTGCATTTTCAAAGTAACTACAGTATAATCTTATTTTCAAAGCTTATGTTTTAGACATGGTTCCTAATGACCTCTTAAAGTGCAAATATTCCTAGGAACTAGGAGTGCCTACCAGGTAGATTTTACTACAAGTGTGATTACCCTAATGGGTAGAATCATATATAATCATATATATGTATATATATCCATATATATATGATTCTATGACTATATACAGTCATAAAACTGCTCATACCATTTAATCAGTATATGACTTTATGCATTTAATTTTGCATGTGCATATATAATTTTAGTTGTAACCTTTATAGACCACATAATGATGTGTATGCTGCATATGGATTATCTACCATCTCAAAGCAACCTGAAATATAGTTTCTAGTTTCTCTCATTTTACATTGGGAAACATAGGCTCAGTGAGGCTTATTAATTTGCTTGGGGTCAACAAGTAGCAAGTGGTAGATACAGTATTTGAAACCAGAATGATCTGAAGCCAAAGTGTGTGCTTTTTCCTGCAACATTAAAATACCTCCTATTGTACCAGTAAGTTTCCCATATGTGTGAGTAAGAAGAGTGAGTTGTAGCTTGCTTCCTGATGCTTAACTGCGAATGGTTTCGAAACAGGATCAAGTGCCCCACATTCCAAGAATATGGTGCAATGAACAGTGTTTGGAGAAAGTGGGGATGGAAAGGTATAGTGAGACTTAGGCTTCCAAGTTGCCCCTCTCTTTCATTGTGGAATATTTATAACTAATGGTGTGCATGTGCGTGTGTCTGTGTGTGTGTGTGTATGTGTGTGTGTATTCTTCCCCACATAGCAAAGGGAAGGTCAGAATCTTTGTACTCTTACCTTTCAACATCCTGTGTGTTTCCCTGTGTTTTTACTAATGATCTAGCTTTTCCATCTTTTGAACCAATGAGAGCAGCTAAATTTCAAAATGACCTATTTCTATTAGCTATAGAAATAGAAATAGGTCATTACATATAACTAGTATGAATAATACTTTTGTAAACTTAAGTGTAATCATACAACTAATTACTATATAAAACCAAGAATGTCTCAATGCTGACATTGCTGTGTTGGGGGAAATCTCACAAACCAAAACTGAACACACACATAACATTAACAAACAGTAATACAAATTTTAAAATAAGAAAGCAACTTAGAGAAATCTATTCCCTCTCCTTCAGTTTTTATATTATATAACTAGAACCCAGGAAGATAGAAAACAATGCATTTTATAAAGGAAATAACAAATCCCAATCTAGAACATCTTTCTATTATATACTGCAGCTAGAGATAATCTCACTAAACTCAATCAAATTAGCGTGCATGACTGATAAGAACTTATCCCTCTCAGAGAAGTACATATTTTAAATATAAACCTTCTTTTGTAAACTATAAACTCTTTGAGGGCAGGGATTCGTGTTTCATACATATTTTTTGTCATTTTTACATAGTAACTTATCCATGGTTAGTATTAAACAGGCATTTCCTGGACCAATCGCAGAATCTTTAAAGTACAGGCTGTAATTCAATATTTAAGCATAATTAATTCTATATTCTGCTGGAGACCTGCTCTAGAAGATCACCTTCTATTCATACCTTCTATTGCTGCCTCAGGTCACCCATCAATAAATTAGGATTAAACTACCTATGATATTTTCCAGAAAAATTAATAAGATAAGTATAGTTTGTCTCCTCAGTTGTGATACGGTTTGGCTGTGTCCCTACCCAAATCTCATCTTGTATTCTCACGTGTAGTTAGAATTCAACATGAAGTACTGCGAGGGACCCAGTGGGAGGAAACTGAATTATGGACAAAGTCTCTCTCATACTGTTCTCATGATAGTGAATAAGTCTCACGAGAGCTGATGATTTTATAAGGAAAAACTCATTTCGCTTGGCTCTCATTCTCTCTTGACACCACCAAGTAAGAAATGCCTTTTGCCTTCCATCATGGTTGTGAGGCCTCCCTAACCACATAGAACTGTAAATCCATCAAACCTCTTTCTTTTGTAACTTGTCCAGGCATGGGAATGTCTTTATCAGCAGCATGAAAACAGACTAATACAGTAGTAACTATTTAAATTATTAGGAAAAATGCCTCTATAAGCTTGAGGGCAGTAATCATGCCACTACTCTGCCTTCATTCTTTCTAATCAAATATAGATTATTCTAAATTTATTTTATCTGTCCTAGTTTCTAAACCTATAATTGATATCAGTAATGCTTTCATTATTATTTTATTATTCTGAGACTCTTTCCAAGAGTTCTGGCATTATTCCTATGATCCACACAGATAGTGATGAAAAGAGTTCATTTCTTTCCTAGGTTGCAAGTCAGTCAGCCTCCTCAGTTCCAAAGACTGGTAGTCTTTTTGATCTTGAAACTTAGAGTAATAATTTAAAGCTTTACAAAAATGGGTCAATAAGAAGAATGCCTATTTTGGTTTCTTTGTGGTATAGTCCAAAAGAAAATCTGAGGGCTTTTTTCTGGCAAAAATCACTAGAAGCTGTTATGTAATCCATTGAAATGGTGAGTAGTGATTTTTTCCCCATTTTTAGGACATCTGCAAAGGGGAGAACACACATATAAAAGAAATGGATATAGAATTTAATAGTAATGATCAGAAATTGGACTAAGATCATGACTCTAGCTTCTTTGGATAGAGAAATTCTAACAATCCCTAGAGAGGATTTGTGTCAGGTGGTTAAAATGAAAAGCACACACGTGTATACTGGCACACACATGCTTAAATTCAGTAGATGGGTATAAAATATCAGAATTTACTCACTCATTCAAAAAATAATTTCTACCATGTGCCAGATCGAGCCCTGAAAAAATCTTCATGGTTAAGAACCCTCATACTAGTTGTCAGTGTCCCATTTCTTACTTGATCTGAAATTCCTGGATCAGAGTGGCTATAACTAATCCTCCAGAAACAACTCCAAACCCTGTCCACACAACAGCATAAAACAGCACAATCTGCATAGCTTTTAAAAAAATATATTCCAAGCTAGGCAGGGTGACTCATGCATTTAATTCCAACACTTTGGGAGGCCAAGGCAGGAGAAATTCTTGAGCCCAAGAATTTGAGACCAGCCTGAGCAACCTGGCAAATCCCAGTCTCTACAAAAAATACACACACAAAAAATTAACCAGGCCTGGTGGCATGCACCTATAGTCCCAGCTACTGGGGAGGCTGAGGTGGGAGAATCGCTTGAGCCCAGGATATTGAGGCTCCAGTGAGCCATGATCTTGCCAGGATATTAAGGCTCCAGTGAACCATGATCTTATCATTGCACTCCACCCTCGGTGATAGAGTGAGATTCTGTATGAAAAAAAAAAAAAATTCCTGCCTTGGCCCACCTGTATATCTACTAAATCAGAACCCCAGTTTGCAGGGATGAAGGAAAAAGCCTTCTGGTCATTATGATGCAGCTTGTTTGTGAATCAGAATTTTGTCTGTGAACCAGAATTTTGGAACCACTGATCTTGGGTTCACAATAATAAGTCTTAAGATAAAAACCTTCTTGACTAATTCAGCCAAGGCACCTAATGCATAAGCCCTTTAGTTTCTGCTCCACATGGACTCAGATAGTGTCACTGCTATGTACATTACCATTACAAGCACACTGGACTGGAGGCTTAATGCAGGGGAGGCTCTACTTTTAAAATTTGTTAATATTTCACTCAGAATTAATCCATCTTCCAACTTATAATTTTTACAAACCTACAAATATTGGTACATACAGACATTGCACATAGAGGAAAAGAGACATATGGATGATTTAGCTTTTTGAAGTTCTCTCGGTCAATTGATAACATTTGCTAGAGTCAAATTCTATTTATCACTCAATTCCTCTCTCTTTTGCTCTCTTCATCTCTCTCTTCCTCCACTATTTTCCTTTAACTACTGAATTTCTACTTATCCTTCCACACAAGTTTCTTACAGGGAAGTTTTTCTTTATACCACTAAATTGTAATCTCTGTAGCAAAAAACATACTTGAAATTTTGTTCACTGATATATTCCCAGAGCAAGAATAGTGCCTTGCTCTGTACAAAGTAGGTACTACATAATTAATTGTTGAATAAGTGAATAAATGAATGAATGCATGTATGTATTCATGAATAAATCCTATAATTTCTATTCCTATGCATCAAGGAATTGTTAGTTAAAATACATTTGTTTGTTATTTGGCAGCAGCTAATTGTATCTAATCTAGCATTTATTTTAGCACTCACCACACTGCATTATAATCATTTGGTTTCCTTGACTGCCTCAAGCTATGTCTTGTTTTTATAAATATTATATCATGTATTGTATATGGTAAACATTCAATAAATGTTACTTGAATGAATAGAAAAAGCTACCTCTCAAGATTCATATTTATTAAAAACCTGATGCCAATGAATTTAGATAATTTAGACATGATCCAGATACAGTGATTTAAGTGCTCATTTCATTTCATGACAACATTCTCTATTGGTTGAGAAAACATAAATTCCAAAGAGACATTATAAATATATCTGGGGACCATCATTCATTTCAGTGCTCACATTTCACAATCAAGCAAGTAAACAGTTTCTAAATACATTACTTTATCAGGGTTTATATTTGGATAAATTATTGAACAAAAACATATTTTAAAGAAAACACTGTCTTTTAATTTAACTTATTGCTTACAAGATTTTACTGTTATATTTTTGAATCCTGAATGACAGCTATTCTGTAAAACATAAAATCCAAATATTTTCTATAGTAATATCTATGCCACTGCAACCTTTTTAAGGATTCAGTTATTATCAATAGACTCAGAGGTTATATTTAAATTGTAAAAGTTCTAAAACTGTGTGAAGAGGAGCTACATATTTGAATGGTCTCAAAATAAGGCATAGAGTAAATGAAAATCCATATTATATAATATGTAAGACTGATCTTAACAATACAAAATTGGTATGTTTTAACAAATAACGCATTTTGGAACAGATTCCTGATTTTACTCATAAGAGTAGCATGTGGGTTACATGTGGGTTACAATATGATATGGAATAAAGAAATTAATGATTTGAAATTTTAAAAAGAAAATTAGGATAATTTTTTAATTTAAATATTTTTAAAAATACATCTATATCAAGTCATTCAGAAAGAGTGAAATAAAAATAATGTATGAAAAACCTTGTTAAGATACCCATAATATGAATTTTTGTTTGATTCAATTAATAACTTGTAAGGAATGCCATTTTATGAATTAATATGGAATAAACAAGAAAAATTTTACTTAAAATTTCTTAGGAGACAAAGTAACCAAAGCAATCAGACTCTTCTTTGGGCTCAGATTAATTATGGCACTGTGAGCCAGTAATTTAAAATGTAAAGAATGGGACACTATGGGCTGGGCACGGTGGCTTACGCATATAATCCCAGCCCTTTAGGAGACCCAGGCAGGCAGATCACCTGAGGTCAGGAGTTCGAGACCAGCCTGATCAACACAGTGAAACCCCATCTCTACTAAAAGTACAAAAATTAGCAGGTCGTCGTGCTGGGCGCCTATAATTCCAGCTATCTGGGAGGCTGAGGTGAGAATAATTGCTTGAACCTTGGAGGCAGAGGACATTGCAAGGAGCCAAGATTGTGCCACTGCACTCCAGCCTGAGGGACAGAGTGAGACACCCTCCCAAAAAAAAAAAAAAAAAAAGAGAATGGGACATTATGAAATCCACTAGTAGAAGGAAGAACAAAGGCTATAGCGAGAGAGCAAGAGTATGGTGCTCCCTTTTGTTACCTAGTCCTCCTTTCCTAATGTGTTCACAAACTAGTTTTAATAGGCATTTCATGAAAAAACAGTTCCACTGTTAATTATTTTGAAAACTCCAGATTGAGCAAAATTAAACAAGTATCCCTAATTCAAGTCTACTCACAGCCTTTATTGTACAATGCCTAATATACAATCAGTTCTAAGTTACTAACTAAACATTTTATTCGGTGAAAGGGGAATAAAGTATGTAAGGTTTCTCATATGCTCCAGTTTTTAAGCAAGCAATGGGGGATCTGGGGGATACACTGTGGGGGAGGGGGTGCACTAATGCTCCACAGGAAAAAATAAATAAATTAGCATTAAATTCATGTTTTACCATACTTGAATTTGTTTTCATTGTGTTTTTGGCTTATCTGTGACCTCTTTTCCATCAGCTTCCCTTAATTGAGGACTTGACTTGGTTTCTAACTTACAGCATTTAAATAATCTTTCTGGCTTCTTTTCATTAAGATAAGAAGTCATTATTATGGATTGAAGACAGCCTTATAAATACACCATCTCCCTTCACATTTAAGAAAATTTATCTCCTTGATTTTTTTACTTTGCCTTTACTTTTAGCATTTACGTGAGTTCTGTTTTTCTTCCAGAAACAAAACTCTGTCAATTATATATTGAAAGCTCATAAGCACAAAATGCATTCTCAATCAATATTGGTTTGTAGGTATTTGATGCCAATGATACAAAATTGTTTACTACACTAAAAAGTCATTTATGACATAGAAATACATTTCTTTTTTACTTTGATAACCCGAAATCACAGACAAAATTTTAGTCTACTTTGAGGGCATCACACTGCTCTGAACTCCCAGAACTGCCAGTGAAATGTTCTTTGCTTTTGTAAAAGATGTTCCTGCAAGTACTTCAGAATCATAGCAGGATTGAAATTTGAATAATAACATTTAAATAGACTCATTCTAACTCTTCACCTTTCACTGAGATTAGGCTTCCCAAATAGAAACAAAGTTTTCCTCAGGTCAGACACTTCTACTTGTAAAAAAAATGTCTCTCAAACTCTAATGCATCTAGGAACGACTTGAAAGTTCTGTTAAAATACAGATTTTGATTAAGTAGTTCTGAGGTAGGTCCTACAATACTGCACTTCTTGTTACGTCAGTACTGTTGGTCTATGGATCTCAGTTTGAGTAACAAGGTAGAATTGCTTTAGAACAAGGTAGAACAGTAATAAAATATTACTGTTGACTTAGAAGCTAATTCCATCAGTTTCCAAGAAGTTTATTGCCTAACATTCAGCATATCATAAGTTAACCATTGTGAATACATTTATTTTCTTTCTCTCCAATAAATTTGCTTAGATTTCTATTTTAAGAGTCAGATCTGGTCTACTACTTTCACAGGAACTACAAATAGTTTGGAGTTACTCTTCTGGAACATGGATTTTCCCTAAGGCATTTTTCCTTTTATATCATTTGGCAAGGGAAACTTTTATACAATAGGATTTAACAACCTGGTAAGCCCTGTTCTTGATCTATAATAAATAACCTTTCTCTTGTATTCAGGACATAACAAACAAATTTATATAATTTGATGCAAAGATGATTAAAATCACTCAGGACTAATGAGGATACCTTTCAAGTTTTTTTAAATTTATGTATTTATTTGTATTTTCTATGTGACAAATTCACCTTCACAAAATTGTAGATAGCACCTGTTTCTTTCAAACTGCTAGCCCAGCTCCTCTTCCATCTCTATTACAATGTCAATTATACTTTAGTGTGAATAAGAATCACGAGGGAGCTTATTAAAATTGTTCATTCCATGCTCATCCCAGAAGACTCTCATTCTCTAAGTCTAAAGTCTGAGAATATGCATTTCAACAAATATTGCTCCCATATCTAATGTAATCTGAGTTTGGGAGCACTGCCTTAAGAGCAGTCCAGACCTTCAAGCAAGAAGTTTCAACATCAATCCACCCTTGCTGCTTAAAGCCTGATATCATTCAATCTTTGTAATTGAGCTTTTGTGCTGTTTCAAAGATTCTGTTTTCAAATATGCTCCTGATCTGCAATTGTTCCCTTTCTTTGGGTCTTGTCTTGATAATCTGCCTGTTTTTGTCATTGCTCCTTGGATGAAGGACCTTAATTCATAAATCTTCTCCGGGGACTATAGTTTATCTTTCAAAGTAGACACTTCTCAGAATAATAGTGAAGGCCATTAATAACTGTGCCATGATAACTGATATCAGCTAAAACTGTCCAGGGAAAACTTTACGTCATACTGATCTTGAATCCCAACCTAGGAAAAAACCTTAACCACACTTCAGACTGATGGCAGATTGTTATCCACTTCTGAATTCTCCATCCCAGTACTATTCTCAGATAGAAAACTCCTCTAGGACTTCAAGTGAAATCTCTAGCTGTCACTACAATGCTTTACTACCTTCATTCCACATTCTTCCATCCTTCCGTTTTCTAGCAGACATGATACTGTTAGTGTCTAGAGGTGAAAATGAGTCTGTCTTCTAAGACCCAGCCCTACTGTGGCAGTAAGTTTTTTTTCCCAAAACATCTGAAAGTGGTTCCTCTTGCTACAGAAAATAGGGACATGAAAGACTAAATGCATATACAAGGCAACTAGAATTTGAAGTGGCTGTTTTAATTTAATTACCCATATTTGAAAGATCCATATCTTTAATGTCTCATTATGATGAAAAATAATAGTTCAAAGTATAAAAACACTTCACCAAATACATATTTTCCCTATTTTGTCATCTTTCTCTTAATGTTGTCATATGTGAAATAACTGATGCAATTCAGAGAAAAGAGAGATACACTTGAATATATAATTTTTTTTTAAGATATATCTACACAACTCACTGACAAGTGAAATCAAGCAACTGGACATTTATTTAGGCATTACATCAACACTGAGTCATGTCCCCCTCCTCCAAGTATTGATTTATCTAATTATTCATAAAAGGAAATTCAGAGAAATGATTCTTTCCAATTTTAAAAGAATTAAAGTACGTTTAAATTGATGCTTCAAACATTTACATGGAGATATTCAGGACAACACATACAAGGTAACATGAGATTAATTATACAACGCGTGAAGGAAAATCATCTATTCTCAAAATCACCTTATTCTCCTACCTACTATATTCAACTGGGTTTTGTAAAGATAATTACGATGAAAATATCACTTTGAAAAAATGTTCCTAGTGCATTATTATTAAGTTCCAGGGTACATGTGCAGGATGTGCAGGTTTGTTGCATAGGTAAACATGTGCCAAGGTGGTTTGCTACACCTGTCAACCCATCACCTACCTATTAAGCCCAGTATGCATTAGCTATTTTTCCTAATTCTCTCCCTCCCCAAACCCCACCTCTCAAAAGGTCCAGTGTGTGTTGTTCCCTTCCCTGTGTCCATGTGGTATCATTGTTCAGCTCACACTTCTAAGTGAGAACATGCAACGTTTGGCTTTCTGTTCCCACATTAGTTTGCTGAGAATGATGGCTTCCAGCTCCATCCATGTCCCTGCAAAGGACATAATCTTGTTCCTTATTTTAAGAGTACAATAAGCTAAGAACGTTTCAAAAGGTAGTATAGTATTAGTAAATCATATACTCTGGGCTAACCTTACAGGTATGTGTTGTTTTTATAAATTAACTAGAACTAGTTTAACCCTAGGGTCAGGTTCAAGTGGTGCACACCAGCAATCAGATTACAACTTGATGCAAATTTTGTCTCATTAAAAAGTCATGCATCCCACCACTTCATTTGCAAAATAATTGTGTGCCTGACCAAGGTCAGAGAATTTTCCCTCTGTTTCTTACACTGACTGAGCTCAAGTTATTAAAATGCAGTTAAACTATGAGAAAGATTCAATTTTTTTCATTTAAGGAAATGACAGAGGAGAGTAAACTTCTCAAAAACTTGAGGGTTTTCTCGTTATTTCTGACTTTCATGTTTAGAAAAAGAAATCACATTAAAAATATGCTTTTTAAAAAATTTTGAGATAGGATACACTATAATATTATTGTAGTCCAGAAAATCTGTATCCTATAATTCCTAGGGAAAAAGAGAAAATTATTAGTGCCAAAATGCCTATAATTTCCACAGTTATGACATGAATTTTTAAAAATTCTTCAAATACACAAAATATGATGAAGCTGTCCTACTAGAAATGACAGAGCAGAACTTTTACTCTCTTCAAGATTCATTAACACTTCCAAATTCCTGGTTCAAACTAATCTTTTTATTTTAAGAGGGTCTCACTCTGGGCTGAAATGCAATGGAGTGACCAAGAGTCACCGAATCCTCAACCTCCCAGTCTCAAGTGATCCTCCCACCTCAGCCTCCCAAATTTCTGGGATTATAGTTGTAAGCCACCAAACCCAACCCAAATTCATATTCCAATACACCATGACCTCAAGTTATTTTCAGTCACTTCTTTCTTCTATAGTAACGGTCCCCAGCCTTTTGGGCCTCAGGAACTTGTTTCATGAAAGATAATTTTTCCATGGACCGAATAGTGGGGATGGTTTCAGGATGAGTCTAGCGCATTACAGTTACTGGGTACATTATTTCTATTATTACTATATTATAAAATAAAATGAAATCATTATATAACTCACCATGATGTAGAATCAGTGGGAGCCCTGAACTTGTTTCCTGCAACTACATGGTCCCATCTATGATGATAGACATTCTCGTAAGAAGCATGCCACCCAGATCCCCTGCATGTTCAGTTCACAATAGGGTTTGTGCTCCTATAAGAATCTAATGCCACTGAGAGGGAGGCAGTCTCACTATGTTATCCAGGCTGGTCCCAGTAATTCGAGCAAGTCCAGGGCTCCCACTGCTTCTACATTATGGTGAGTTGTATAATGATCTCATTCTATTTTATAACATAATACAATAGAAACAAAGGACCCAGTAACTATAACTGGAGAGCAACTGGATGTAAATACAGATGAAACTTTGCTCACCCGCTGCTCACCTCCTGCAGTGCAGCCTGGTTCTTAACAGGCCATGGACTGGTCCATGGCCTGGGGTTTAGGGACTCCTGTTCTATAGATAAAATCTTATGATTTAAGTATGAATAGATATTTGTCTATTAGATGCTATTAGTATTTTCCTAGGTGACCATCTATTTTTATCATCTATCTCAGTTAAGATTTTTAGATAATCACAACTGATTTAACTCACGGGATTTACCAGTATCTTAAAAGTTACACATAGGGCTCTTTGCTTTGAGAGATAAATACCGCCTCACCACTATGTTTCTAAGTGTGTTATTTAATAAAATATTTAATCTTATTAGAAATCCTTTTATGTTTTTTTCTCCACAAAGGACAAAGAGATTATAAGAAACATGAAACAGAATTCTTTGGAGGTATTATAAATAAAATACAAGCTAGTATTTGTGAAAAGAATTTGAAATGAGTATGCCAAAATATTTGCTATTATATAAAAAAATAAGTATTACTATACAAGATATTTCTTTGTTGTTCTAAGGGATGTACTAAGTATTATCTTATAATTGAAGTTGACCTTAAACATGGTTTTCTTAGAAATCTAGTAACTAACAATTTCGGAAATAATCCAGAAATGTCTTAGATTTTTTTTTTTAAAGTTGTATTGTTTGTATACATATAACCCCTACAGTGTTACTTAAATTCTGAACTTTTTAGCTGCCCTTTATTTTTCTTCCTAGTTAACAATATTAGATTGGTTATGTTCCAGGAACAAATTTCACTCCCTGGGTAATTATTCAATGTGAATTTATTCACTGATTATAATAGTTGTTGATTGTTCAATAATATGAGGGACAGGTGACAGCTCCATCCATTTTATTATAAAAGTATAGACTGTGTTTGACTAAGTGACATATTAAAACCTAACATATGTCCCAAAAAATATTAATATAAGGCTTTTGCAATTTCTTTAATTATTTCAAATTACATTATAGAGCATGAATAAACAAAGAAATAAAAATGGTCAGAATCTATCTTAATTCTTATCAGCTTGATCTCTGAGTTTATCTCGGGTTTTAAAGAACCAGCATGGAATTAATTGTAAGGGAACCAGTATGAATAGATACTCTAAAAGGTGCTGCACATCCTCTTAGAAGAGCAGCTATAGCACTGTTATTAAATAATCAAGACTTTATTTTATAGAAATAATATGTTGATCAAATAGATAATGGAAAACTAAAGTGGCTTGAGGGATGGACATGGTGGTTCACACCTGTAATCTCAACACTTTGGGAGGTCAAAACAGGAGGATCACTTAAGCCGAGAAGTTTGAGACCAGCCTGGGCAACATAGGGAGATCTCATCTCTAAAAAAAAATTTTTTTAAAAAGCCAAGCATGGTGACATGCATCTGTGGTCCCAGCTACTTGGGAGGCTCAGGTGTTGCTTGTATTAAAGAATTAAGAACCTCTCTGCTGGGCGTGGTGGCTCACGCCTGTAAGCCCAGCACTTTGGGAGGCTGAGGCAGGTGGATCATGAGGTCAAGAGATCAAGACCATCATGGCCAATATGGTGAAACCCCATCTCAACTAAAAAATACAAAACTTAGCTGGGTGTGATAGTGCACACCTGTAGTCTCAGCTACTTGGGAGGCTGAGGTAGGAGCATTGCTTGAACCAGGGAGGTGGAGGTGGCAGTGAGCCGAGCTCGCGCCCCTGCACTTCAGCCTGGCGCCTGGTGACAGAGCGAGACTCTGTCTTGAAAAAAAAAAAAAGAATTAAGAACCTCATAAATTTAATACAAGCAACACAAATGATACGGTTTGGCTGTGTCCCCACCCAAATCTCATCTTGAATTGCAGCTCTCATAATCCCCACACATCATGGGAGGGAGCTGGTGGGAGGTAACCGAATCATGCGGGTGGGGTTTTCCCTTACTGTTCTCTTGATAGTGAATAAGTCTCACAAGATCTGATGGCTTTATAAAGGGCAGTTCCCCTACACACATTCTCTTGCCTTCCAATATGTAATATGTGCCTTTGCTCCTTCTTTGCCTCTATCATGATTGTGAGGCCTCCCTAGCCATGTGGAACTGTGAGTCCGTTAAACCTATTTTTCTTTATAAATTACCCAGTCTCAGGTATTCTTTCATAGCAGCATAAAAATGGACTAATGAAACAATGATGCTGGAATTGTGAATTTTTAGCCTCACATTCATGAGAACAAAGCCATATATCCAGGTTTT
>NW_016107404.1:5570281-5639905 GCF_001604975.1 Cebus imitator | reverse complement strand
GTAGAGACGGGGTTTCACCATGTTGACCAGGATGGTCTCGATCTCTTGACCTCGTGATCCACCCGCCTCAGCCTCCCAAAGTGCTGGGATTACAGGCTTGAGCCACCGAGCCTGGCCCTATATCCAGGTTTTCAATTATAATGGGGAAAGTCATACCTCAAGAGTAATTATTCATACCTGATTGTCCCAAATATTACTAAAACAAGCAGTATCCTCCATTTTTTGCAAGTTTACTAGACTTTTCACCTCTTTAATAAATCATGAATCAGCTATATTGTAGTTCCTAAACAATTGCTTCCCATTATACAACACTGGAACTTTGTAAACACATTTTAAAAGTACTATTATACTTATCAATATCTACCTTCTGATCTATGAATAAAAAGGCCCAAGCTTTTAAATATTCCATTTATATGTTCTCTTTTAATCTAAACTAGTTGAATTTTTCCATTAATCTTTAACTCAAGAATTTCTATTTTTTTTCTACTCGTCAAGTAACTCTCAATTTAAATGATCAACAATAAACCTTACTAAACCTCACAGAGCTTACCTAGAATTACAGTCTGAATAATTTTATAGAGTCAATTTTTCATTTCATCAGCCAGGTCATCAACGGACATATTTAATAACTGTATATGCCTTTGGAACATCATTCAAATATTCCTTAACCTGCTGTTCAGACCCAAGCTAACATTAAACCACTAATAATACTCTTGAAACATTTTATTCTATGTGGATCTAAGTCTCAAATAATTTTAACCACACACACTTACAGTATCATGGGAAAATGAAGTCAATGGTGAGAGAAACAAAGTGTCTATTGCTTTAATCTATGCTTGTCATTGTGTCACAGTCCAGAGTATTTAGGTGAAATTAAATTGTTATCTTTGTTCAGTCATTTTGATCTTAAAATGATACGAATAACACGTTTCCCTGTTAGAGTTGAAAGGATGATATAAATCACTTCATACTACAACATATAAACCTATATGCATTGAATAGGACACAAATTTATAATGGGGTATACTGAACAGGAAAGAAGGCCAAGAAAGCATAGATTCTGACTTGAATAAGTAAAAGACCTACAGAAAGAAATCCCTGTCATCTTATTCTAAACACATCACTTCAGCAGAATTCATCACAAAAACAACCCATAACATTAGTATTATTCATAGTCATTTGCAAAGTTTTAACAGATTAAATAAATGTCTTTTCCCATAAATACTGAAATTGTACCTAACCTGATTTAATAAATAGCTGCAAACATTTCACTGGTCGACCAGGCTAAATTTAATTTTATGTATTGATTTTTCATGTTTACCTTATATTTTTATTTTTCTAGTTATATTTACATTCACTGAAGCTTCATACTGTTTTTTGTATCACATAGGAACTCATTTCTTATAATAAATAATATATAAGGAATAAGATGATTCCAGTACAAATTTTTTCCATTTGTATATCATTGCTTTATCTTAAAAGCAAAGCCTGCATATTCTGCCTTCCAGAGAATAAACAATAAGAAATCATTTTATATTTCTTTTATATAATTCATTGTCAATGGGAAAAATTTAGGGGAAAAATGTGGTTACATACATGGGGCCACCAAAGGTAGCTATTAATAAAACACAAAGGAATTAATATCTCTAAGCTTAGTGCTCAAAAACAAATGGTTAAAGCAAGCTTCTTGGCCTCTACATTTCTACATTATTGACATGATGGGGCTAGATAATTTTTTGTTGTGGGGGCTATCCTGTGCATTGTAGAATATTTAGTAGCCTCCTGGCTGGCATACCAGTCGATGCCAGTAGCACCCCTCCTCTAACCAGGTTGTGATAACCAAAAATGTCTACAGACATTGCTAAATGTCACCTAAGGCCCATAATTACTCCAGATTGACAACCACAGGATAAAAGAGCTGTTAAACAAAGGAAGGAAGGAAGGAAGGAAGGAAAGAAGGAAGGAAGGAAGGAAGCAAGGAAGGAAGGAAGGAAGGAAGGAGGGAGGGAGGGAGGGGAAGGAAGGAGTAGAAGCAAGTGGAAGAAATCCTAAACCAGAAAGGTCTTGTTGATTTTGTGATACAAAGAAAAATGTTTTTCCTTTTCTACTNAACCAAAAATGTCTACAGACATTGCTAAATGTCACCTAAGGCCCATAATTACTCCAGATTGACAACCACAGGATAAAAGAGCTGTTAAACAAAGGGAGGGAGGGAGGGAGGGAGGGAGGGAGGGAGGGAGGAAGGAAGGAAGGAAGGAAGGAAGGAAGGAAGGAAGGAAGGAAGGAAGGGAAGGAAGGAGTAGAAGCAAGTGGAAGAAATCCTAAACCAGAAAGGTCTTGTTGATTTTGTGATACAAAGAAAAATGTTTTTCCTTTTCTACTATGCATCAGTAATAGAAACCACATCTTGTCGAACTCTAAAAAGTCCTACTTTTATGCTGTGTAACAATGCAGTTACAATTTATTACATTATTTAATTTATCGTCTCACAATCAAGCACAAACAGAATAGTAGAGTGCCTAAGAGTCTAAGAGCCCTGGCTTTCGAATCAGAAAAACCTAGGACAAATCCAGTTTTGGCAATTACCAGTTATCGAATTTCAGTGGGCAGATAATTAAACTATATGACTATTTTCTTATTTTCAAAATGAGATAATGGTTGTATATATCTCATATGGTTGTTGCAAAGTCAAATAAAATGTTTATAAAAGTACTAAGCACACTGCCTAGCATGTAGTGAGTAATCAAATTTGGCTATTGTGTTATTATTGCTATTCCCAATAGAGTTTTATATTTTATTCTGTGGTTCTCAAAGTAGAACAATTGTGCTCCCCCAGGAGACATTTAACAATATCTGGAGACATTTTTGGCTGTCACAACAGATGGAGAGGTGCTAGCTCAGATATATAGCTCTCTGATACAGTGGTTTAATTTGAGCAAAGCTTTAAAAAAAATGAAGGAAATGCCTAGGCTTTAGCTAACTTGCCATAAATGTCATTTCTCTCAGACAGTAAGTTTCTCGAGTTTTGAAAGTGGCATGAAATTTTAAAAATATATCCCTGGATAAATAACTGGTATATAGTTATTCTCCATTAACAGCTAAATTTGAAATGATATACTAAAATCACATAAGGGGAGTTAGGAAATTAGGTAAAATAAAAACTTTATCAAAGCTGGTTCTTAAATGCCTAATTTAAAACATTATATGTAAATTTAAAATGTAAATCCTAAAATAATAATTACTTTTTCAGCTAGAATTTCCCCCAATCAACCTATTAATTTGGGTTCAAGATAAGTAATTGTCCAGTTCTGAAACCAGTATATCTGGAAAGCTGAAGAACAGAAAATCTATTTTAACTCTCTGTAAAAGATACAGAGGTAAATACAATGTATATTTTACATTATGTATCTATTAAGAAATTTAAGTTTGCAATTACATTTTAAAACGTGTATTCTATCAGAATTCCACGTACTATAAAGCTTATTTAAGGTGATAATCAGTAAGCTTTTTGCTAATATTAATTGTCTAGACAATTTAACTTCCATTTTAGAAACACACTCTCAGAAGTTGAGATAACCAGTTCTTTGTCACAGCAGATAAAAAGCTCACAGCCAAGAATACCAGAGCACTATTTTTGTCAGGTGCATATCAACATTTATGTTGTCACCCTAGGCCAGCAAAACATTTAACAGATATGCTGTATCTACATTTTCTAAGTATCTGATAACTATTTTTATATTTCCTCAATGATGCCCCCTAGGAAAGCCAGAAATTGACAAAGAATGTGAAGTAAAAACATTATCTTAAAGTCAAATACATAATGTCCAGATTTTGTGTTTATGTATTTGTGTTTAATATAGTTTAAGATGATTCAATTTTCAAAATCAATTCACACTAAACTTTACTATCTTCCTTCCTACCAAGACCTAAAACATGTATTCAAATAAAAGTTTGCATAAACTTTTCCTGAAACAATGATTCAAAACACCAACAACCGTCATGTAAAAACACATTGTCAAGTTACATTTGGTGGAGGTTTATTTGTTATGGCACATACTATGTATTTCTGTTACAGCACTACTGCAGTGTTTCATAACTTTTCTAGACCAATCACAATATATGTTGAAACCTTACTGCACAGGAAGGAACATACCATTTGTAATTCTGAGGGGCAAGGTACTTAGGAAAGAATGGAAAGGATTAGGGACAGAAGGAAAGAAATAATAAACCTCAAAATGATCATTACTTTTATGAATACTAAGCTATATTTACATTAAAATAAATATTTTTCTAGGCATCTTTGCTACATTCTTTTTTATTGTATTGAAGATAAAGCCATGTGGTTTCTGATATATGAACTAGCCTGCCTTTGGAGTTGACAGAACATGAACTTGTATGGCACTGCGTTATCTTAAAGAGTCATATCAGATAGGCTTAAGTGCTAACATTGTAAGTCACAGTGTTGGGAAAAAATGCTTTGGCAATCTTTCAAAAAGACTTGACTCTCTCCTCATGGAAGTAATAACACATTTCATTTCTTTAGAGATTTGATATGCAGATAAATGCCACAAGAAAAAAAATGCAGTTGTACTTTAATTTCCCAAATCTTCAACATATAAATTATGACCTATATAATTGATTGTTTATTTTGGAAGTGTCCATGTTTTCTAAGAATTTCATTATTATTCCCTACTGCTTTGTTTTTAGTAAATAATTCCAACTTTGACAAGTGATTTCAAAATATTCCTAACTTTGTAATTTTTAAAAAAAAATGGGGGGCATTGGGAATTACTAATATGCCCAAAATGAACTCTGAGGAAATGACAGATATTAGAGAGTTGGATGGAGTAGAAATAGTGACTTTATTAGATTGTTAGATTTCCTTATATAACTCTTTCCTTTCAGATCTGAAGAACTAATCCAGGTTGGGCATCCCTTATTCAAAATGCTTGAGATCAGAAGGGTTGCAGCTATTTGATTGTTTCATATTTTAGAATAACTGCAATATATTTTTACCAGCTGAGGATCCCAAATGCAAAATTCAAATGAGCATTTCCTTTGAGTGTCATGTTTGTGATCAGTAAGTTTTGGATTTGGGAATATTTTAGATTTTGGATTTTGCATTCTCAACCCGAATATAAGAGAAAGGACCATCCATTTATTAATTTCAAAATTTTAATTAATTCAGGATATAAAACACAAATAAGTTTTAGTGGTCTTTTAAGGGGGAAAGTTCAAGAATCACTAACATTTTATAATATAAATATTTTAAAATAGAGCTTAAAGGGACCTCCAGTCCATTCAGCTATTTTTCGGTGAAATAGCATTCAATTCCTACTTTTATATGTGTTAGATGGATGGAGGGGCATTTTGTCATTTTCTTTATAAACCAATTAACTACAATGCTTAGGGTCAAGAAACATTTTAGAGCCCAAAAAGAAAATGAAATTATTATTTTATAATCAAGTAAGTTCCATCCAAGAATGTCATAGGAAAAGAAAGATTGTGAAATTCTGTCATTGAAACTGAGCTCATAATCTCAAGTGAAACACCTGGGTGCTTCATTATCAAATTCATATCTTTCTGATTCTGAGAAACATACTCCAAGAAGCTCACATATTTTAGTAAGGCACCTACGTATAGAGTCAGGTATTCTCATACATGGCTGCTGAAAACTGTAGCCACAATACCTCGAGTATTATCACTTGCCATGAGTTAAAAAATTTCTCAAAATTAGCGCAGGAAGATGAGAATGAAGTTAAAAATATATTCACTTAAGACTGAAAAGAAAAGAAAGGGATTAGTGTTACTGCTTACAGCTAATACATAATGAGAAAGAGTTAATTGTGTATCAAAAAAGAAGATATACTATTGTTTTAAAATTTAAATCCTTAATACATCCTCACCTTCTGAGAATCAAGGAACACCTGTTACAAAACATGAATAAATGATTTCTAAAATTAAAAATATAAAAATAGAAGAAAGTAAACATCTAAATTCAGTGGACAGACTGGGTAAATATAGTTCCTTTTCGAGAAAAAAGGTTTTAAAGAGGGATTTTAAAATCAATGCTTAAAAATGAACTTTTTTTTTCTGCCATGTGAAGAAGTAAAGTTTCTAAATGCAAAGGACTTCCAAGTTATTAGTTAGTGTAAGGCATTCCAACAAAAAGTACTATAATTTAATACTTCAAATATGCTCTCATGTTTTTGGTTAATCACGTGTGATGTATGCTCTATGCAGTATTAATATAGAAATGAATTTTCCCAGATGACAACATGACCATTTAGTTAAAGAATTTGGGCTAAGACCTAAGAGTATAAAGTTATCCATTTACACAAGAATATTTAAGAGGAAAATACAAGGTTTTCTCTCTTTCCCTTAGTACGTTTTCTAAGGAATAAATATTACATGAGATAAATCCCGAGAACGTAATCAAGTGTTTTGCTGTCTTTAATACTAACATGGAAAGATACAACAACTATTCTAGAAAGTTCTATATATAAAAGATTTTGAATGGTTCAAAAGTAATAAGATGAAGACATTAAAATTATATTCCCTTCAAATCAGACATTTCCCCTATTAATATTAGAAAATTGTGAAGTGATATTAAATTGTTAAATATTTCATGAGTTGTATGATCAGTAAAACACAAATGTTTATGTCATGAGTTTATAAAATTGCCCACTATTTTTAAAATGACACCAGTTTTCAAGCAATACACATCATAAAGCATATTAAGTAAACCATAAATAAGGTGACAAATTCAAAATGTAGAATATAAAATAAAAAATGCACATTGTCAAGACTAGCAGTAAGGCTGATTTTAAATAATATGCACTGACACTGTGTTCTAGTGAGCAAAAATATGATCCCATTTTGAAATAAAAAGCAAGCAAGGTGCAAACAGATTCAGCTGGTAACACCCACTGGCTGATAATACTAGCTTTTCCTTGGTCCATGGAGATATGCACACATGGACAAAGGAAAGCTGGTATTATCAGCTACTGGGTCATATCACCATGGACCAGGGAAAGCTAGTATTATCAGCTAGTGGGTGTTACCAGCTGAATCATATCCCCCTCCAAACTCAGGTATTGAAGCCCTAACACCCAGTACCTCAGAATGTGATTGCACTTGGAGATTCTACCTGGAGAATATACTTGGAGCCTTTAAAGAGTTGATTAGGTTAAAATGAGGCCACTAGGGTGGGTCCTAATCAAATCTGACAGGTGTCCTTATAAGGAGAAGAAATTAGGGCAGAGACTCCAGGGATGTGCAGGCACAAAGGAAAAACCACAGGAAGACACAGAAAGAAGGTAGCTATCCCACAGGACACAAGAGGGGCCTGAGGAGAAATCAAAACTGCCAATGCCTAGATCTTGGACTTGTAGCCTCCAGAACTATGGTAAAATAAAATTGTTGTTTAAGCTACCATTAAGTCTATGGTAATTTGTTATGGCAGCTTTAACAAACTAAAACAGTGAGAATGACAGAAAATTGAATGAATTTCTGAGTTGCTTCAACTATTTTCATTGCCACAGGTTTTATCTCTTACCTGGCTCATCCTTACCAATAAAGGCTCTTCATATTTTTAATTCTACTGAGATATTTGTAATTAGTCTTTTTCACATGCACTTGATTAATGTGTCATTCAGAGCTGCTGACATTAATTTGATTTCATTTACAAAATAAAATTTGAGTTGATCACTCCCCACAAGTTTTTGAGCAGTGCTGTGTAATATTTTGCCATTAGCCACATGTAGCTGGATAAATTCAGATGAATTAAAATTAAATAAAACATAAAAATGACTTTTGTAATCATGCTAACCACATTTCAAGTGTTTAATAACCATAATAGCTACTGGCAAGAAAATACTCATTTCTTTTTTGTCTTTCTATACTTTTTCCACTAATTGAGCATATAATGAAATCATGTATGAACATCATGGTTGCTTTGGATTATAATGAGATAATCATGTTGCTAAGATCATACATTGCAAATCACCCTCACGTAAATGAATTAGCACAATGTCATCTTTTCAAACACAGAAAGACTTTATAAAACAATGCTAATAAATCAACCTAAATGTCCATCAGTGTTAGACTGAATAAAGAAAATGTGATACATACATGCTGTGAAATACTATGCAACCATAAAAAAGATAATATCCTCTGTGACAACATGAATAGAGATGGAAGTCATTATCTTAAGCAAACTAATGCTGGAAAAGTAAACCAGTTAGCACATGTCCTCACTTATAAGTGGGAAGTAAACAATGAGAACATATAGACAAAAGGAACAAGACAACAAACACTGGGGCCTCCTTGAAAATGGAGGGTAGAAGAAGGGAGAGGATCAGAAAAAGTACCTATCAGGTACTAACCTTTATATTTGGGTGATGAAATAATCTGTACATCAACCTCCCATGACATGAGTTTTCCTAGGTAACAAACCTACACATGTACCCCTGAACCTTAAAAAAAAGTTAAAAAATAGAAACATCTTATTTTAGATTAGAAAAAGAAGTCAAGACAAAAATTTTGACCAACAGACCCTAAGTTGTTCTTTGGGGAGATAAAACTAATAATTTATTACAAAATATTTATCAAGCTAGTGTCTTAGTTGAAACTTCAAGTTTTAAAAATCTTAATATTTGATACCTTCTTAGATGCATTAAATGAAATATGCAAATGTATATGCATAAAACCATAAAAATAAAATGAATTTAATGAACTGGCCAGGTGAGGTGGGCCCACACCTGTAATCTCAGCACTTTGAGAGGCTGAAGTGGGAGGATCACTTGAGGTCAGGAGTTCAACACCAACCTGACCAACATGGTGAAACCCCATCTCTACTAAAAATACAAAAATTAGCCAGGCATGGTTGTGGGCGCCTGTAATCCCAGCTACTTGGGAGGCTGAGGGAGAATAATCATTTGAACTTGGAAGGCAGAGGTTGCAGTGAGCCAAGATTGTGCTGTTGTACTCCAGCCTGGGCAACAAGAGCAAAACTCTGTCTCAAAAAATGAAAATAAAATAAAATTAAAAATAAAGAAATAAAGTGAATTATAATTTACTTTTACAATAGCACCATTTTTTCTCATGTGGCAAATTAAACTACTCCAAACCAATGAAATTAAAATGAAAATATGCTTCCTTAACAGAATATCTCTTAAAAATCCTTTTTTTGTGGTTGAGTTGGCTGTAATACTAGAAACTTTCCCTACCCCCACCTCACAATTCTAATTTAATGCTCTTCTGTGTCAAATGCAGCCTTCAGGACCGGTTCTAAAGGATAACTAATTTTGTCAGGCTTGGAATTCTGACAATAAATGCATGTCCTTAAACTTTAATTATTTGGGCTCACTAAAAATCATGACATGTGATATAAATTATTAGAGATAACATTATATAAATTATAAAAGATGTGCAAATGTATATATAAAAATACGTATGTAATATGTACAAATGTACATATTATATATATGTGCTATATATAATATATACAAATAAAATTTGTATAAAATTTATATAAAATAGTATACAAATAAAATTTGTATAAAATTTATATAAAATAGTATACAAATAAAATTACATATAGAGACATTTATAATACATATAATATATATATTATAAAAATTATTTTCTAGACAGATGTAATCTATACTAGATATTTTCCTGCTATTAGTTTCCTCTGTACCTTCTGAAAATTTGTACTCTAAATTTTCTTTCCAAAAATTTGTATTCTAAAAATCTATTTGATGAGCCTGAAACTGCTCACTAAAACACAGAGCTGATAAATGTTGAAAAAATGTGGAAAGAAATCTGCATTCAAATACATTTAGTAGTACAGTGTATAAAAAATATGTGTATGGAGAAATAAATTATAAAATATCAGGCTGTAGAGTTAAGTGGGCATCAGATCCTAAGACCACTGGGACAGACTAAGTAAATGTATCCTATTACACTGAAACCATGTAACTAAATCTGGCCAATGGACTATAAGAGAAATAACTGTTGCGACTTCTGGGCCACTGTAGCTAAAAAGGAGTGCAACTCCTTAATTCCTCTCTTCTTCTTATACAGGGACCTGGGATTCTACATGAGCTAGATGGTGTAGCTACAGGATGGAGAAGAGTAGCTGCCCTATACAGAAGCTTTCTGAGAGAAAAATAAACCTGTGCTGTGTTAAGCTTGTGTTCCATTTCAGAATATTTTCATCGCTATAGGATTTATCTCTTACCAAGCTCATCCTTACCAATAAAGGCTCTTCATATTTTTTATTTTACTGAGATATTTGTAATTAGTCTTTTTTCACATGCACTTGATTAATCAAAATAACAAAATCATTGTATAAGTGAGGTTTAAAGCAACTGTTCCTAAGCAGCTTCATACAGGTAAATGCCCACAGATAGGAGCTGGCAGCAGTTTGAATCTAGGGCATGTGATATTTTTGAATGATTGAAGAGCTAAGAGATTCCTGAGGTGCTTGGCAATTATTAATAGGTTTTAAGGAAAGATGGCCAAAGCCTGAGCATGAAGGGTGCCGCATGAGAGAAGAGCAGCAAATGGAAGTTTCTAGATCTCATGAAGTGGCCTACCACCTGGTATTACATAATCTCAGAAATATGCAATACAAAGGTGTACACATAAAGTCCATGTTGACATATTTACACATATACACTAGAAAATGACTTAGATATTCCTGGGTGTCTAATTCCTACACAGCAATTTCTAAAGGAGAAATGTTTTTTATCTTTAAACCTGACCCCCAAATCTGTTTACAGACAGAGAGTGAGGTAGGCAATTGTTCTTGAAATTCAGCACTGCCGTTATGAAGTATTTCTGGGACCAAGAGACCCTTTCATGGTAGTTTCCATTTACAGAAAGAAAAGCAAAAAAGATAATTGAAGAAAAAGTAGGTATAAGTCACTTGAAGTTTCCAAGTAGCTTTTACCTACTTAAGTTGGGTTTGGAAATATTTATATATCTGCTGGTTTTCTTTTTTCGTTCCTTTGTTTTATTTTTAGGAGACCTCTATTAGCTATATATTAACCACAAATACTTGTGTTAGGCTTATGAATACTACAGCGTTGAATAAGGCCCAAGTCCCTGTCCTGGGAGAACAATGTAAGAGGGCACATGTGATCTTGATATTTACTTTAAATTGGATATTTTAAGATTATTGCCTAATTTATTATTGTTATCTTAAATAATTTTACAATAAAAAGTGACCAGTATTTAAATAACACAAGTTATATTTTCAACTTAATTATTTTTGCTATCTATGCTTCATAGTACATAAACCTCATTGCACTTAGCACTTTGTGTATAATTTTACCTTGTATTTTACAAACAAGACTACTACATCTTTGGTAAAATTATAAAGAATAATAACAGTTTAATATGATCTATGTCCTAAGATTTTATACCACAGTATTGGGCTATAAGCAGACTATCAGCTCCATAATAAACTTGAAAATGAGCTTCTGCATGGTGAGAAGAAAAATGGTATGAACTAAACTATGATGTTTGCTTCCTTTGGAAAGTAAAAGCGTCTTGATCTACAAACCTATTGAAGTCTTTAAATAGTCATTGAATGTTGAGTGGCACTTGGCCCAGCTTTGGCTTAACAGCTATGGAAATATCCAAGGGAGATAAGAAATCACCCCACTAAAACTTTAAGGCATAGCAAGGCTGCTGGTTATTCTCATAGTTATGAGCCTATTTTTCCCAGCTTCTCAATAAAAGATATTTTAAAAACTCATATATCATTGCAATATGCTCATAAATAAAGAGGTAGTCATCTTGTCAGTATGCAGTTTATTACAGTATGTAACTAAAACATATCCTTTAAAGGGTATATGCTATATTAATTGTGATAGACACATGTGTATTTATGTATGTATGTATATGTATTTATGTATATACATATATACACACATAAATGTAAAATCATCTAATATATTTCAATCTATGGCAACACCTATCTGTTCCCACTTCACTTCCAAACTTTTCTAAGGAAGTTAGTCATGTCAATTGTAAGGTTAAATTTGAAATGTGCAGTTCAATCCCAGTGAGACTAAGGAAAAAGCAGTAAATTAAATTAAATTAATTCCTCTTTATATACAGTAATACATTTCAAATAAACTCCCAGAGGGTATAAAACAATTTATATTTATCCTTAAAATTATTACATATTCAACTTTGAACATAAAAGCAAATTGATCTTTTCTGTAAACAGCTGATTCTGTTAACAAACCCACCTTTAAATATTACTTGCTGTTCCAAACTGCTCTTTAGACTGCTTCAGCCGGTACTTTGGAGGGAGCAATCAACCATGTTGTACTGATCCTCATACAACTACACAAATTACAGATATGTTTTCACATATTATTTCATTCAGAACAATGAGCTTCAAAATAAAAAAGGGATTCCTGTTCTTTTAAATATTGTATGGTTACCTCCTTATTATGATAAATTATAAAGTTCCTTTAGATGGTGCCCTCGTATTATTAAGATAAATTAGTAAGGCCAATTCATCAAAGAAAAGTACTCAAGTGGATCCATCTGTCCATCTGTGAAGCATGAATGTGTGAGAGTACGACTTTAAAAATAGATTCCAAGTATAAGCAGTTGTACAGTTACTTAAACATATTAAATTATTATAAATTATGGCAAATAGCGAAAAGATAATTCAGCAGAAATATACAATAAAAATAAGATTGTTTTGTCAAGCTCAATATTTAAAAACATATCACCTTTCTTTTTTCCATCTTCATTTTGTGGAAATGTACGTTTGCCCACAGAGAAACCCAGATGCTGAAAATGGTCTCACAAACAACAGTAACATTTTTCGTTTACTAACCTCCTTCAAACAGTTTAACACTGTATAGTGCAGAAATGTAGCTTTCTATCAAAGGTACAATGTGCTGCCCTGCACTGTGTGGGAGACTTGAAATTGTTCAGAGTCATGGTCACTCAGTTACTACATTACACTGCAAGAATATAGTAGGTAAAACACAGTGTGTATGTGTATGTGGGGGGTGGGGGGACAAAGTATCCTTTCTGAGCTGTGAGGTTTAGATAATGGACAAACAATGATGGATTTCATGGTGTTGGATTCATTTGACTTCCACTGACCTCACCCAGAATCATTATTAGATTACTTCTGAACATAGTGTATTCACTGCTCTCCTTTGTCAAAGTATATTTTCTAGGCCAAATTTTGCTATTCAGAGCATTTCTAAATGACTTCCCATAGATGTCTTCAGGTTTCTAAGACAAATTTGCTTAACAGAAAAAGTATTCAAATATAAAAACTATTATTTATGTTCTCATTTCTAAAAGAATGGAAACCTATTTTCCCATACAAGAATATACTTTTTTAAAAAAGAACTATTTTAATCTTTCCTGCAGGAGAATTCATAAAATACTTAAGTGACCTGTGCTGATAATATTATCAGATTAATATTTTTAACTACTTCATATGCTTAAATATTTTAATATTATGTCTTTTTCTACAATTTTACATTTGGTAGTCAGCAAACAGCATTTTGTATCAAACAATACAGTCAATCTTTAGCATAACTTGTTTTAAAAACAGTATTATGTTTACCTCATAAAACACGGACAAGAAAGGTTCACTCGTACAATAGACAACAATTTGTCCAAAAATGTGCCATTCAAATAGTTGAAGACTATAAATGTTCATATGGGAGTAAATTATTATTCCTCGATTAAATTATCTTAAATGGCAACTTAGCTAGTTTATAATCTGAATTTTCAATTTGAATCTCACGGCCAATGAGATTATATATGTTTTCCATTCCTGGAATTTTTGGTATATATATCTACCCTGTTTAAATTATGAATCGCCGATTTAAGCAACACGAAAAATGATAGAATAACAGAGTACTTAAATGTCTAACATCAGAAAGACTAAATGTTGTCATTTTCAACAATTCATTTAGACTGAATTAAAGAGAAGACATACAGAAATACTCAAACTTTAATGATTTCTTATAACTCACCAGCATTAACATTGGATTCAACATCTAAGTTTCATTATGAAAGCTTAGAGGTCAAAAGACAAACACAATATATGAAAAAAAGATGAATACATTCACTGAATATATACTAAGTTTAGAAAAGTATGTTATCCTAATTTATTGCATGAGTAACTGGTATAAATTATTCTATTACAGCTGCATCTCTGCACAATTCATTTAAAACTGATTATGAGAACTCTTCCTCTAGAAATCCAAAGGACGAGAGAAAGTAAACCAATGCAACATTATATTTTTCCACATAATTTCACAACAGATATTGTTCTAAAAATAACAAAATCTTCAACAACAAGCCTAATTTAAAATGTCTTGACTCAGAATACTGTGCACCATCTTATCAAATTCTATTGTATATACTTATACTTGTTCTAAATGTGATATATGAAAGTCAGAAATATTTACATATTTTAACATGTATATATATACACATATATGTATATATATAACACAGATATATATCTACATATATATATATATATACACACAAACACAGACATATATATATCTCCATCTATCTATATCTCTGATAGAAAACTTGATGATCTGTATTGAGAGGGTAGTTTTTTATTCTGCCTGAAGGTTCAGATAGGTTTCTATCAGAAACAAAGTATAAGGTTTAGAGGAAAATCAACCAATAAAATCTATATCAAATTGCTAAACATGAATTTACAGGCTTTTGTTTTGGGCTAAAGTATCTGTTTTTTCCTAGTTTCCAACCTCACAAAGAAGAGCAGAGGGCTGGCAAACACTGGCTTAATTATCCCCATCAGTCTCAGAGACAAGGCGCTTAAGAGTTTTAGCTGCTGTAAACACTCCCCTGATAGCAGATAAGGAATCTGCTGAAAGGCAGTTTTGTCTGGGGAAACCTCAGGGGCATACCAGTTAATCATTAGTGCAATATTGTGTATGTATTACTACATCAAAGGAAACAGAACCCAATATTCTATTGTGAAGATTGTCTGTGTTTTCTTAAAGGTAAGAAAACAAATGCTAAACCAGAAAAAAAAAAAGATAATAATTACATTAGCACATTTACCACAGAAACAAAGAATGTTCTACTTTTCATTCATTTTTCTTCAAGAAAGAATAAGTAATTATTGCTTTTTTTTTTTTTTTTTTTTGAAAATGAGCCCACTGGGAAAAAAGCTTTCCACTGAAGTCAAATGTGTAACTTTTGTCTAAAGAAGAATTTGCATCTTGTATCATACTAAAAGCATTGATCAGAATCAGAGAGTATCACATAACCTTATTTTATCACAACACTAGAAGTAAAACAATGTTATTCTTCCATATCAGTACTATGTTTGTCTAGGGATCTATTTGTGGGAAACTGACACCTCACTGTCCCTAACAAAGAACGTTTCTATCACTTCAAAATGAAGGCATCCACAATGACCTACTATTTTTCACATGTAATAGATTTCACATAGTCCCATATCAGAGAATGTTAGAGGTTTCCAAAACCTTCCTAGGATCAGTCGAGAGTTAACTTACACTCTCTCTCAGCCCTTCTGTCACTGTGTGCAAGTCAAAGAAAACTTTTCAACATCAAATACTCCTTGCCCTTTCCCACATCCTCACCTTAATTCATACTGTTTCTTCTCATTGGATGTTTATTTGCCAGCCCCATCTCTACAGGTTTACCTTTCCTGGAAGCTCCAATTCTCATATCTGAATTTAAAACCATCTCTGTTGCTTCCCTCATGTAACTGGAAGTAAACTCTTTTTCCCTCAGGACTCCTGTAGCAACTTTTTTTATTATAATAATGCCTAATGTTTGGCATATAATGGGCTCTCAGTAAATGCTGCTAAATGACCAAACTTAGTAACAACTGCTGATTTTTGTTGATTACTGTACGGATATTTACCAAGATTTTAGGAAAAATAAAATGACTCTTTCTACCACATGAAGCATGGTCACTTTCAGTGACCACACTGAAAAATCTTTAGAACATACATATAAGATTACTAACTCATACTGCTCTTTCAGTGTGTATCTAAAATAATCTAAATTCTTCACTTTTCTTCCTTAATGAAAAATTCACTGGTTTAGACTGAGACTTAACTAATAATTTGTGAGTTAATCAGGCTGAAACAGAGATGTCTCAATTACGTATTAATAAGCTCAGACTTTGCTGTTGTCAGGTATGACATAGTCCCATTTTATTAACAGATTTTTCTCAGAGGAAATTTTTACTTTAGTTTTCATGTTTAGTTTACAACCACCTCAACATGGATTCCAAACAAGTGAGTTCAACATCCAAACAAATGAAAGTTACTGAAGGTTTTTTTTTTTTTAAATTCTGTGTTTTACATATATGTGGTCTCAGTATTAGCCCAAGTCTATACCCAAGGTACATAAAGAATTTGAACCCATACTTTACTAAAAGTTTCAGGATAAGCCAACTTATGTGTAGCAACGTTTCCATTTGGGTCATACAATTTAAATGGTAAAGCCTTCCTTAATTATTCTAATTTGAGGCTTTCAGGAAGACTCTACATCATTTGAATCAAACCATATGTGCCTCCATGCTTTCCTTGTCTAGACACAACCAGTCAAATAGCGGAGGTAAATATTTCATACTGATTAAGCAGTGACATCTTTGAAAGCTGACACCAAGACCGAGTGGCTCTTTCTGCAGTTAGTATTTCAAAGAGGGAAGGTTTTGAGTATAGGCTCTCTGTAAAGTAAATAACATCATAACCGCAATTTTGACCTTCAAAAGCATTTTACTCTGTAAAATGTTATGACAAATTAACTCTTTTACTGGCACTCTTACTAAATACTCAGCAATTTGTGCCAGACTTTCTGTAACAGAAGACAAAATTCACCATGCGTGAGAGTGCATGGTTAGAGGAAAGCTTTTCTTTAACAAAGTAGAACAATGGTTAGGGCAAATGGCTTGTAGCTGAACTATTACAATTTTGAAACCCATTTGTTTTTGGCAAATGTTATTTATACGGCCTTAGGCAAATTATTTAACCTTCACCATCCTCAACTGATTCATCTAGAATAAAATAATAACATCTATCTGACAATGTCTGGTATGTGGTTGTCATGTTATCATTTAATTAATATGAAATACAGCAGAAGTGTGAGTTTTACTATGCATTTGAAAAGTAGAACAGTGTAACCAGGTTTCTAACCCATATGACAATTTTAATAACAAAATTTGATGAATAAGTTGTATCCATTTAAAGCATATAATTTTGTATATATATATGTATATATATATATATACATATATATATAACATTTAAAAAGAGTTTCACATAGAAAGGTTTTTTACTGAGATTAGATATAAAAATGAGATGAATTGTATAACTGAAACTTTCAAACGGTTATAATAAGTATTTAGTTTTAATTTAAAAAGATTTTCTAGTTTGTTATTATAATGTTTTGAATTCAGTAGCTATCTTTTTATTTTCTCTACTGGCAGATCTGGTAAAAGTATGACTTTCAAGTATGTAACCAGATACTTACATCAATAGGCTAAAATAAAGACTTTATAATTCAAAATAAAGTAGAAATAAGTTAATAAAAGGAATGGTCAAATTAGTAGCTAATTTTAAAGAAAATACAAATAGGGCTTATAGTACATGCTTTTAGATTTTCCATCACCCGTTTTACCTTTAAAACATATACTCACACATTATATTTTCTTACCAACCACAAGCCCATTTGATGTCCTAAGAATTTAACCTAGCTCTTTAAAAATACACTCTCTAATTGGTAAAAACTTTCTAATTGGTAGAAAAAAACTAAATGTCATGTAAGCTATTCAGTTTGACATTTTTTTCCCCCCGACACTCATGCCAAATGTGCTTAGATGCTGATGGGTTATGAGGTCCCAAGAATGCTATTTCTCTGTCCTTCAATTTAAAAATTGCCTATAAATAGCCATATTTTCAGAATAGAAAACTTCATTTTACCAAAATGGAGACACAGCCAATGACAGCACTATCTTTATGAAAAACTAAATAATTCAACAGAAATGCTGAATAAAATTTAGTAATTTTGGACTCAGAACAGCCAAATTATAACTTTAAACACATATACAACTGTATACCTAAATATTTCTTTTTCTAAAATAGCTATAAATTAAGTTTTAATTATAAAACAATTGAAATTTAAAGGTGAAAGGCAGTTGCCAAATATTACTTGCAGTCTAATTTTTTTAAATTTGTGCCATGAAGATAAAAATATGGGAATTTTACTGCCTATAAAAACATAAATTTAAAACACGAAAAAATGTATTTACTGATTGTATATAATATGTATTAATTTAAAAATAAATAACAGCAGAGATTAAATTTAGCAGTTTGGTATATATCCCATTATAACTACAATATGAGACTTAAGTTTCAGATTCCTATTTACATGATCTAATATTATACAATTTTTAATTTTAAATGCTGTTGGATAGTATAGCTTTTAAAAGTATTCTATGGTTATAATTGTGTGAGTCAATGGACTAAGTAGCCCATGCAGACTTTTATTTGCAAAATATACAATATAAAATCAATTTCTTTTCATCATATCTTGTTAGGACATTATTAAGAAAATGTTCACTTTTGTGTAACTAAAAGATGCTATATGAAAATAAGTAGACTTTTAACTGATATTTATCCTACCTCATTATTGACAACAGAAACATGGCTACAGATAATATAGAGATAAATAGATTTATTCACTGAAAAAATACATGGGAGCTTAAAAATTAAGGAATATACTATTATAATCATCATTACACTGTATTCTTAATATTTCACAATGTAATATTCACTTATTCTGAAGTTCAAATCCAAATTAGATACTTAGATAAGAACAAACAAAAGCAAGATATCTATGAAAATAATAAATGAAAATAATTTACATTTGCAGCAAATATACCTAAGGTACCTGTATTTGTTGCTTTCATAAAAATATATTTATATGTGGAAAAGAGTTACATAAATTTTTTGTTAGGTAATTCATTTTAAATATGGATTTACACTGGAAAATGTAATTGGATTTACAAATGGATCTACCTACACTACTTCACAATAGGTAGTGTGACAACTAAACCAGCCTGTATATATGATTATATATATGTTTACAAAACTTTTAATAACCACCAATTTTTATTGTCCATGAATTCCACTACAGATTTGAACTTACGACTCACAGACAGCAAACAGCTAATGGGAAGAGGATCAAGGACAGGAGAAATTGTGCTTCCAGATGCCAATATGTCGAATATAATAAGAACTGTGAAAAACATCTATTGTACAATGTGGAATGACACAATTCTATATATCTCTCGTAAACTGATTAGTTAACTGAAGAATTTTTAAAGTTTACTTCAAATATAGAATATTGCATATCTCAATACTGAGCTGCAACTTTGGCTTTAAGTAGCTCTAGTTCCTTATGTAATTAGCCATTCTTTTGAATCAACCTAGCATACAGCTAGTTGATTGTTTAGGGAGGCAGGAGGAAAGGGAGATGGGAAAATACTCGGGAAGTGATTCAGAGCATGTATTGCCAAAATTTTTACACTGTGCATGCTTTGCTTTTCCAAGTTGTCCTGTGCCCAATTAGAACCTGAATTTTTTTCTTTCAAAAAATGAATTTCTATCTAAAGCCCCTTGACTCTTACTACCACTAATAAAGAATTCTCAGTCAGCAATTTGCAGAGTAGGGAAGCCAAGGATAATGCAACTGGGCAGCCTTTACAAGCAAAACAAAACACCAAAGAAAGGGTAAAAAGGCTGACAAAACAATGTAAGCTCTCCCAGAAGGCTCATACTTATTTTTCCCCTCTAAAATGTAACATTAAAGAAGCTGAATCAGCTGTGACCATAATGATGCAAAGTTTTGATTATTATGGCAAATTATACCTTTGCTATTCAGGAGAGCGCAAAAAAGTTTTGTGGCTCATCAAAAGAAGCATGGAATGAGAGCCAAGGCCACTGACATTTGCGGTGCCAGATTAAGCTGTGAGCAGACTCTAAATAAATTCCATTCTCCCCCATCCCCAAAATACACTATTCTGGCTATTAAGACTGACTTGCATTCTATGCATGCCAGTACACTATCCATTCAAGATCACTTATTTCAGTGGGAGACAGGGAGGGCAGTCTTCTGAGTTAGGAAGCTGTAACAGATTATTTCTGTATGTGTGTGCATGTGTGTGTGTGTGTCTGTGTGTGTTTATCAGACTGCTAACTGAATGAATTATAGTCTGTGCTTCAAGTTTAAATAAGTCAAATATCTTACTAAATAGACATAATATTTAAATCTTAAAGTCAAATATTTTATAAAATATGTATTAAAAATTCTGGTCATTTAATTTTTGAAAAAAAATATGCTTAAAACAGAAATAAGCCTTTCTGTCATTCATAATACATGACTGACTTCTTTCAGGAACACAAAATAAGGTTTGCAAAGATATGTAATTAAATCAGTCAAACTAAAGTTCTCAAAGATATATAAGCTATATAAGAATAAAATGCTCAAATTATCTTGTAAACTCTTTGATTTTCTTGATTAAATGACATTTTCTTTTTTACATGGACTAAAGTTCTTCACAGTTGTTTTGGAATAATGTATTCTCATTTAGAAGAGAAATAAGACTATCTCTGTCATAAGACTTATGGGAAAATATAAAGCAAATAAAGAAAATTATAACAATTCTAAAATGAAATTATAGAGAGTGAAAGAATATTAAGGGCCATAAACCAAGTATCATCAAAAAATTGACAGTCTATTGCAAATTCAGCATTACCATTCACACTAAACTGACTATAAGTACTGAAAAAAAAACTTCAAAACTTCATTTCAAACTTAATATTATAAAATATTTCCTTAGCTACAAATAGTTTTATGGGGTATAAAAAATAAAAGAATATGTAGAAAACATTATCTTTGATAAGTCAGTAAATCTGTCTCCTGCTCTTTCAATTTATACGTATGCTTTATATTTTTTCATCTACAAATCATGATAATGTTTTTAAGCTAACTAGCACACAAAGAACTACAAAAGTTCAAAGTTACAAGAATTCACAAATAACTATAAGTACATACTGAGGAGAACAGTTTTCTATTGAGAAAAACTGTTTTTAGTACTCAGAAAGTGTACCTTGAAGGGAAAAGTCTACACAATCAGAACAGCTAAATCAACAATGACAATTAAGCATATAGAAGATAAATATCAACAATGATAACTAGGAATACAGCAGATAAATACTTTCAAATCTAAGAAAATGTCCTAAAAAATTTGACATGTCATTCAGGGGCAGTGAGGCAAAGAAGAAAGCAGTCACCATCTCAAGGTGCTAGCCTCCCAAGAAATATAAATTTGATTGGCAAAATCTGCTCAGAGGCCATTTACATGCTATTCATGGTATAAGAATGAAGTTGAAACAAGTATTAGAATATGTTCTGTGATGCTCATGACTGTGTATCTGATATAAACTATGATATAAATTATGGTTAGATTAAGAAGCTTGGCAGTTTTCACTGTGTGGTCTGGTTTGTGCAAGGTTAAGATTGAAAATACTGTTTTTTCCAAAAGTATAATGAATTAAAATGACAATTTGGTATTACCCAAACCTCATTGGACTGATTACACATCACAGAGGACATAAAAATTATGGAGAAAAAAGAATATTGATTTTAATCAGCTCCATGTTACAAATTATACCTCTCAGTGTTAACAATACAAAAATTATTTAAAGGGAAACAAGATCATAAAACACATGAATTCAGGGAGATCTGAAGCTACCACAAACCATGCTGTCCAGCTATTGGATAGTGCTGTTATTAAAAAGTATGATTGTTAACAGATTTCTGAAATATTTCCAGGTGATTTTTCTCATTGATAACATATATTTTTCCCATAAGACAATCACCAATAAAACATAGAGATACATAACTTAGAACATCTAATACTACATTTCAAATAATATTATCAAAAATAGCTTTTAAAAGCAAGGTCATAAGGTCAGAAGAGTGAGGCCTTAATCTGATAGGACTGGTGTCCTTATAAAAAGTAGAGACACTAAATAATGGCAACCTTCCCTACCCCTGTCTGAGCATGCAGAGAAAAGGCCATGTATGGACACAGCGAAGACAGAGATCCATAAGTCAAAGGAGTCCTCAGAACAAAACCTATCTTACCAGCATCTTGATCTTGGGCTTTGGCCTCCAGAACTCTGAGAAAACACATTTCTGTTGTTTAATCCACCTGCCCCTGGTGTTTTAATGTGGCAGCTCTAGAAGACCCTAAATGGTATCCAAGAAAACAAAAACATAAAGTGGGGAAGGGACACCCTTTGAACAAATGGTGCTAGGATAATTGGCTAGTCACATGTAGGAGAATGAAACTGGATCATCCTCTCTCATCTTATATAAAAATCAACTCAAGATGGTTTAAGGACTTAAAACCTAAGACCTGAAACTATACAAATTCTAGAAGATAACATTGGAAAAAAACTTCTAGACATTGGCTTAGGCAAAGATTTTGTGACCAAGAATCCAAAGCAAATGCTATAAAAACAAAGATAAATAGCTGGGACCTAATTAAACTAAAAAGCTTTTGCACAGCAAAAGGAACAGTCAGCAGAGTAAACAGACAACCCACAGAGTGGGAGAAAATCTTCACAATCTATATATCTGACAAAGGACTTATACCCAGAATCTACAACAAACTCAAACAAATCAGTAAGAAAAAAACAAACAATCCCATCAAAAAGTGGGCTAAGGACATGAGTAGACAATTCTCAAAAGAAGATATACAAATGGCCAACAAACATACAAAACAATGCTCAACATCACTAATGAACAGGAAGATGCAAATCAAAACCACAAGGTGATATCACCTTACTCCTACAAGAATGGCCATAATAAAAAAATCAAAAAACAGTAGATGCTGGCATGGATGCGGTGAACAGGGAACACTCTACACCACTGGTGGGAATGTAAACTAGTACAGCCACTACAGAAAACAATGTGGAGATTCCTTAAAGAACTAAAAGTAGAACTACCATTTGATCCAGCAATCCCATTATTGGGTATCTACCCAGAGGAAAAGAAGTCTTTATTTGGAAAAGATACTTGCACACACATGTTAATAGCAGCACAATTCACAATAGCAAAATTGTGGAACCAAACCAAATGCCCATCAATCAACAAATGGATAAAGAAGCTGTGGTATACATATACAATGGAATACTACAGAGACACAAAAAAGGAATGAATTAACAGTGACCTAGATGAGATTGGAGACTATTATTCTAGTAAAGTAACTCAGGAATGGAAAATCAAACATCATATGCTCTCACTGATATGTGGAAGCTAAGCTATGAGGACGCAAAGGCATAGAATGACACAATGGCTTTGGGAATTTGAGGGAAAGAGTGGGAGGGGGCAAGATATAAAAGACTACACATATGGTGCAGTGTACACTGCTCAGGTGATGGGTGCAACAAAATCTCACAAATATCCACTAAAGAACTTACTCATGTAACTAAATACCACCCGTACCACGATAACTTATGGAAAAAAAGATTCTTAATGGTGTCCATCAGTACTAGTTTGTGTTCTGTAACTGGATAGCTGTTAAAGGTCAAGGAAGTCATTTAATTTCTTTGAATCTGTTTCTTCATTTGTAAAATGATCAGGCTAGGCTAGCTAAATATAAGGCACATACATATACCACCACTCTTTTTTGTCCATGACCACAGAAACCATACTATTCTAGGTAGCCATAACCAATCCGTGGAAATTATCTTGGGAGATATGGTCTATTCTCCACAGCTGAGTTCTGTTCCAGTACCATTAATAGTACTGTAGGAACTTGTAAGGAATGCAGAATCCCAGGGCCTAGACCAACCTTCTGAATTAGAATCTATCTTGTAACACTATCCCCAGGGCACATTTAGGTTTGAGAAGCACTCATCTAGGACTCATAAGGTTCTAAAACAAAAGTTGCAAAAAGTGGCAAGCCACAAACTAAATGTGGTCTATTTTTTGTTTTGCCTCTATACTGTTTAAAATTCTTGAATTATTTGCCAAAATTTAAAAAAGGGAAAGCTTATAAAAACAAATTAATTTTTTGATAAACTGGATGATTATATAAAAATAGGCTAACATTTGTGCATGACAACTCAGGAGCTGAGTGACAATACTTCTTTTACAACAGAATGCTACATGTTCCCTGTGACAGGGTTGACTGCAATCCTCTTCATTTACTTATGTTAACTACCTGGCCATGGTATGCATTTGACTTTGTAATCTATGCTGTCAAATTTCCTTTCCTTCATATAGCACTGGATTAAAAAAAAAATGTAACAGTAAAACATTTTAAGTATATATCTGTCCAAAATTAATAATTCTCATTCGATCATTTTTAGTTTTCTATTTCTCTTCACTCTATCTATTCTTTCATTTTTAATTTTAAATTTTCTTTGATCTAAATCTTACCATTGCTTGTTTTAATGCTTGGGTATTATGGTATGTCATTACTTTAATCCATCAGAGATTTTGTTGTTTAACCTAGCTCTCTAGCAGTCTAGTAATACATAATTTTGTAAAGGAACATACTACTATTTTCTTATTATTTTTTTAGAGACAAGGTCTCACTCTGTTGCCTGGCTGGATTGCAGTGTGAGATAATAGCTTAAAGCAGCCTGGAATTTGTGGGCTCAAGAAATCCTCCTGCCTTAGCCTCCCAATAGCTAGGATTATAGGCATGAGCCACTGCATCTGACTGAAGTGTAGTGTTTTTGTTTAAAGCAAGTTATCTCTTTTGCTTCAGGTCTTATAAAATCATTGTGAAAACAAAAATCTCATATCTTGAAATGTTTTTAGGATCCAGAGAAAATTTAGAAAAAATATGAAAAATTAAAGGGAGATGTAGAGAGAAATAGTAAACTAATAAATTGGTGATTACCTGATTGATACGATTTGACTCTGTCTCCACCCAAATCTCACCTTGAACTGTAATAATCCCCCTATATGTCGAGGCCAGGTCCAGGCAGAGATAAGTGAATCATGGGGCAGTTTCCTCCATGCTATTCTCATAATGGTGAATTCTCACAAGATCTGATGCTTTATAAGGGGATTTCCCCTTCACTTGGCACTCATTCTTTCTCCTGCTGCCCTCTGAAGAGTTGCCTTCTGCCATGACTGTATGTTTCCTGAGGCCTCCCTGGCCATGTGGAACTGAGTCAATTAAACTTCTTTTCCTTATAAATTACCCAGTCTCAGATATTTCTTCATATCAGTATGAGCATGGATTAATACACTGACCAGAGACTAAATTCAGAAAAGTACAAGGTACTAGCCTGGAGAATGCCAAAAATCTAATTACAATAACTGTCTTTGGTAGCTACTTGGAAATATAAGGGAACACACTGCCACAAACATATTTTTATAGAAGTTATGAAAACTAAAACATTCTTTGCCACTTTGAGCCTTGAATTTCAAAATTTCCAGGGTGAAAATTTTCATTACAATTAATGAAAATTAAGAAAATATGTATTATTTTCATTTTACTTCCAATTACATTAAGAATTTCATCTTCTTATTCTCAATCCTAAGTCTTATTGCTATTTTTTATTCAGAATCTTAAAAGCTATTTACCCTTCTGTTTTTATGTAACCCTTCAACACTGATTCCCTGAAACAATGCATGTATCCACATAGTTTTAACAATGGTGTCAATAGCAGTAAATAACTCTTTCCCTCTAGTTCTATTTATCCCAGTTCTCATTCTTTTCCTCTTTTCAAACACCAAAAATTTTATCTGAATAAATTAAAGTCATCTCATACTCAATATTTCTATCTAGTATCTAATTTCCCCCACATAACCATTTTTTCCCCTTAACTGACTGTTGATGTTACAAACTATTATTTCAAGAATCTCAACGTGACTAACCGGATATGAACTAGAGATATGGGTAAAACATGTCAACAAATCCCAGCAGTTTTTCAATGACAGGCTGTTTCTTATAGGTACCATCCAGATTTTCACTCCCAACCACATTGGGAAAGGTGTTCTTGGTTTTCCACTAGCCTATGGGTTCCGTTGGGACCTGCCTCTTCCAGTCCTCTCATCTACCATTTTCAGATTAATCATTAAATATAACTAGCATAAATCTTTCATATTTAAGCATCAATAGCTCCCTTAATACATTATAACAAATGGAATCTTGTTCATTTTTAAAACTTTTAGAATCTGATGATACTCTATCTAAACATATCCTCTGCTCTATGCAATTCAGCTTCTTTACTAGGTCAAATACATGCAATGCTCAAAACAAGAAGCTTTTACAATTTGCATACTTTTTTTCCATCTCTCACACTCTGCTTTCTATCTCATTTTGAATTAAACAAACATGTATTTATCACCCACTATGTACTGTCTTTTAAAATCCAATGTAAGTTCTATTGTATTTAGGAAGACTTTGCTATGTCAGCACTCATTTATTTGTGGCCATCATTGCTGATAATTTCAATAACTACCCTTTGTGGAGTGCTTACCACTTCCAGATGGTCAGTTAGGCAATTTACATACATTATCTCTTTTGTTCCTCTAGACATCTTTGTGAAGTAAATATTACAATTTCCACACCATAGATGAGGAACCTGAGGATCCGCGCAGTCTTGGCACTTACTCCGAACCATGAAGTCTTACTTTGAGCTGAGAGGCTCATTCTCTCCTCTCAACTTAAAGAAAAAAAAACGCATGAAAGAGATGAAGTATTACATAGACAAGAACTTGGTTTGTGTGACCCAAAGGACAACTGAAATTTAGCAGCAAGTTCAATTTACTATGAATATTTTCCTACCTTATAAAGATGGTAATAGTTTATAAAATATTTTAAATTTGTATAAAAATATGTTACTTTTGAAACTTTTAAAATCTGATATTAGCATAGACAAGACCAGGGCCTTAATTATAATGTTGAATAAGCTGGATGGCATTAGGTCAAGTTTGAACTGAGTCCTCTACCAAAGAGTCCTGAATCTCATAGCCCCCTTTTTCTTACATAATGGATAATATATTAGGTTCAAAGCAAGGACACCAGACACAAAGTATAGCTATGTTCTCTCTTTTCTATCAATAATTACCTAAGGCCTTCCCAGGCTTATGGATGCGAATTGAATTTAAATCCATAAGCAGATTCCCCCTATTGCTTGTCTTCATCACAATGCAAAATATGGAACTACAGCACATTTGATTTGATTCAAAATTAGGACCTCTATTGGCCTAAGACAAATAACCCCTTGTTGACCTTAAATCCTACAGAGTTCCAGACTTTCTTTGCCTAGCTCTGAAAGCGTGCCATAAAAAGATGCCTGACCACATCTCTGGTCAACCCTTGAGCTATGCCCAGCTGTCTGTAGTTCTTTATACACTAATATCTTACCTTCTTCTCCCATGCCATTGTTCACACTCATCTCATGCCTGGAATAGCCTTATTCACCCAATCATCATCTCTCAAGACAAGATTAAAGTGGTACAATACAGGACAAGTTTAATACTGTACTAAAGAGCAAAAATGAAAACAAAAAGCAGTAAATAGATATAGAAAACAGAAGAAACTTCAAAAGTTAATCTACTGAAAGAATATTTTTTGTACTTAATGATTACAATAATAGAAATGATAATGAGGTTGATGACAACACTAAATAACACTTCTTAAGTGGGTTAGTATATCTCAGATTATCTACAAATCCTTATATACTTTATCTAGTATAACAGCAAAAATAAAATTAAAATAAGCCCAAGAAAGTATGATTATCCACATTTTAGAGATTAGGTAGAGAGTACAGAGTTTTAGCAACTTGTCCAATACTGTACAGCAAGCTAAGTTGACAGACCCTAGTCTGAATTCAGTTGCAACTGATTTGATACTACCATGTGAGGACCACATAATCAACTCCTATAATACTTCTTGCTAAATTATTAATCAGACTACAGTATTGGCTATTTTTAGGAGCTTTTTTTGTAGTCAATAAAACTGAGGATACATTCACAATAATCAGAACTATAATTACAGTTTTCATTATTATTGTGTGTTCTATTTACTCAAGGATTATTTCAGAATTTTTACAACATTTACTATAGCTTGTTAAGCAAGGTAATCAATAATGAAAGTACTAAGAATAATGTTGTGGTAGTTTAAATAACTTTAACAGTGAAAAGAATATAAAATGTAAGGTATTAAAGTATCAAGTCATAGTTCCATTTTATATGAGATGGTTGAAAGCTAATAAAATCAGTGAAGATTTTATATATATATATATATGTAATATATATATACACACACATAAAACAACTATGATTTGACATAAAACATGTATTTACTGCAAACATGCATTTACACATAAAAATATGCAAACAGACTTTATTCAGTGGCTTATTTTTAATATACAAATAATACTGTATATTACATCCATGACTAAAACATTTCAAATACCTTAACAGAGACATTTTGACTTTGAAGGAAGTTGGCGAATTAAAAATCCACAAAATAAATATGTAAATAATAAATACCAAAAATATTAAGGGAACAGTACATGATATAGCAACAATAAAACAAAACCTCCAAAAATATAAAGAATGAATGTGCATCCCTTCCCATCATTTCTCTGTGACCAAGCGTGAACTTGCACAAAAGCAAATGATATGTGTGTGTGTGTGTACAGCACACGTGTGCCTTCTGTTCATTTCTTTGAAAGTTATCATTTTTCACAAATCATCCCTGTTTTCAGACAGCTTCAAGTTTTAATTAATCAGTCTATCTGAAAGTGTTACAAATATAAACACACACACATATTTGCAAAGAGGAAGAACTAGAACGCCATAAGACAAGTGAGATAAATGACAAGAATGGTGTCAATTCCATTCTTGGCCTCCAGAAAGGCACCTATTAGTTTGTCCTCTACTTTGAAAACTAAAATTTTTTTTTAATTGCATATGATTTGGGGCAAAAAGGATTTCTTTAGTCACGGTGTTACTCTGTAGCACAATCATAGCAGATAGCACCTAAACTAAAAGGGGAAAGTAAGAGAGTCGTTAATTTAGATATTACTGAAAATATATTTAGAAATAAACAGGGGAAGAAAGGAGCAGAGAATAGGTGATGTTCTCCTTCCAGACTAATTAATACACAACTGAAAGATGTTTGTTAATGATTATGTGGTAAGTCTTGGTTAGAGGAATATATTGGCCTGCAATATAAACGTAACTATAGGTCAGATATCCTCATATGAATCAATTATTAACTTACTCTAATAAAACACATACCTCCTAACCAAGCCAGATAAATATCATCTATATGAAGAATCTCACAGAAATCTCAGGTTGTTGAGAGAAATCTCTCAAAGTTTAGTTACGGTACTCACACAGTAATATAATACTGCTGAATATTTTAACGGCAAGAAATACTATTAGGCCATTTTATTGTTAACAATTGGCTTAGACTCAAAGAGTTACATATATAACTAAATCAATATGAAATTCATCTAATGAAGAACAGTTATTTGATACCTAATCTTGCCTGATCTTTTAACAACAACAACAACAAAATTGTAATGCAACCATTCTACCATTAATACAACTTTTCTCTCTAAGGCAACTTGTACGTGTGCTTTGTGTTTAGAAGTTACATTAGTAGCAAGTTGCTGGGCAACTCTATCTCTGAGAGTGTAAATGTGGATTATTACCTAATTCTTGATGTTACAGTTCTTAGAAGAAAGTAGTCTACATTTTTTTAATGAGGGAAACTTCAAAAAGTTCATAGAAAAATGAATATTATGAAAAAGGTATGCATGGATTTCAATTTTTTTGTACCAAAATAAACTCATACTAACTTGATATATCATGTCTGAACAGGAAATACTTTCAGGCATTAAGAAGGATTAGACATAAGTTTGAAAAGAGCCCCATTCAGAGTAACATTAATTCTGCTAAAGTTGAAGCAAGAACATCAAATTTAACGTCAAGCTTTGGTAAAAGAAGGGTGAAATTACTGATGCTTTATGAAAAGTTTATTGGACAATGCCCGAAAGAAATCAGCAGTTTACAAATGGATAAGTTGTTTTAAGAAGGGACAGGACAATGTGGAAGATGAAGCCTGCAGTGGCAGACCACCCACATCAATTTGTGAGAAAAAAAAAATTCATCTTATTCATGCCCTAATTGAAGAAGACCAATGATTAACAGCAGAAACAATAGCCAACATCATAGTCATCCCAACTGGTTGAGCTTACACAATTCTGACTAAAAAATTAAAGCTGAGCAACTTTCCACTCAATGGGTGCCAAAACTATTGTGACCAGATCAGCTGCAGAAAAGAGCAGAGCATTAATGAAAATTTTAAAGACTTATAACAGGTAATGCAACATGTATTTTCCAGTATGACCCAGAAGACAAAGCACATCCAATGCTATGCTTACCAAGAGGTGGAAATGGTCCAGTCAAAGCAATGGTGGGCCAGTCAAAAGCAAAGGTCATGGCAACAGTTTTTTGGGATGCTAGAGGCATTTTGCTTTTTGACTTTCTGGAAGGCACTTTGCTTCTTGACCTTCTGCTTATTATGACAGTGTCTTGTGAAGGCTGGCCAAAGCTTGAGCAGTGAAACATCTAGGAAAGTTTTGCCATAGAGTCCTTCTTTACCACAAGCATGCTTCTGCTTATTCCTCTCACCAAAGGGCAATTTTGTGAGCGTTTCAATGGGAAATCACTAGGCATCCAACTTACATTCCTGATTTGGCTCCTTCAGACTGCTTTTTGTTTACTCATCTTAAAATATCTTTAAAGGGCACTCATTTTCTTCAGTTAATGATGTAAGAAAGACTGCCTTGACATGATTAAATTCCTAGGACTATCAGTTCTTTAGGGATGAACTAAATGTCTGGAATCATCATTTACAAAAGAGTCTTGACCTTGATGGACATTATCAAGAAGGAAAGCTTATAGTTTTAACTTCTAATTCCAATTTTTCATTAAAATTTTTGAAGTCCCTTCATATATGTTCAAAGAATGAACAAGAAGCGGGCAAACTATTGAGAAAACACAATTTTGTTTAATCTGTCTACACCTAACTTCTGGACTCAAGTACACTTGTTGGGACAGAGAAGAAAGAACCTTCATTATACATTCTCCCCTGCTTAACTAATTGCATATGGATATTATTTGGTTGACATTGCCTTTGGTGCCACTGCTTAAGATACCCTGTAATATATAGATCTTATGTGATACTGTAAAGTCATAAAGATGGTACCAAAATGACAGAAATTGGGAAGCACTTAAATGTCCTTGGCCAACACAAACACACACATGCACGCACACATTCATGCACAGCTCTCCGATAGAGACATTTTCTGATAAACGTGTCAGGCAATTTTGCCATTGTGCAAATATTAGAGAGTTTACTTACACAAATTTAGGTGGTATAGCCTTCTATTCACCTAGGCTACATGGTATAGTCTATTGCTCCCAAGCTAAAAACCTGCACTGCATATTATTGTACTGAATACTGTAGCCAATTATAGCACAATGGTACATGTTTGTGTATTTAAACATAGAAAAAGTACAATAAAAATGCAGCAAAGATGATAAAAACGGTACACCTGTCTAAGAGACTTACCTTGAACAGAGCTTCCAGGACTAGGAGTGGCTCTAGGTGAGTCAATGAATGAGTGGTGAGTAAATGTGAAGGCCTAGGGCATACAGCATACCACTGTAGACTTTGTAAATGTTTTACACTTAGGTGACCCTAAATTTATAAGAAATCTTTTCCCTTCTTCAATAATATATTAACTTAGCTTATCTTAAGGTTAAGTTTTAAAAATCCTTAGTTTCTTACTTTATAAACTTTCTAATTTTTTAAACTTTTTGTCTCTTTTATAATACCTACTTTAAAACAAAAGCACATTATACAGCGATACCAAAATATTCTTTCTTTATATCCTTATTCTATAAGCTTTTTCCTATCTTTGTTTTTTTTTTAATTTTTTTTTTTTTTTGGTTAAAAACTGAGACACAAACACACATTAGTCCAGGCCTGCATGGACCAGGATGAGGATCATCAGTATCACTGTTTTCCACAGCCACATCTTGTCCCATTGGAAGGTCTTCACAGATAATAGCACACATGGTGCTGCCACAACATTATGATGGTTACAATGACACTAGGCAATAAAAATTTTTCAGCTCCATTATAATATTATGGGACCACTGTTATTAATGCAGCATTGTTGACTGAAATGTCATTATGTGCCTCTCTTTCTCTCTCTGAGAAAGACAGAGGAGCTGCTTTAAACAAAATACTGTTCTATATGCCATCTGCATATAGAACTTCAAAATTCTTAATAGAAACAATGTTCATTGTCCAAGTTGGTAAGATAAAGAGCCCTGCGTTGAGCATTAAAATATCTGACAATCCTGTTTTAGAGATGGAGATACATACTCTGCCAGGAAACACTGAGATTTTTAGCAATAATTAACAGTGAGAAATACTTTCTTATGCATGACATAATCTTCCAGCGGCCTTTTGTCTTCAGCAAAGATACTGGGGTACCATCTTCTGGGAAATCAGGCTTGAGAGAGCTGTTTTCGTCTAAAATGTGAAGATCATCATTCAAAGCACTCATTTTTTTTCCTTCCCTGGTCAAATTCACTCAGAACTAGATATTTTTATTCAATCTTCATCTTTTTTTTTTATCTTTGTGGCTACATGATTAATATTTCTCTGAAGTTATATAATGTAGTGCTATACATTTATACTAACACATGGTCTATACCAGATCAACATTATATCATATGCAATACCAATGTTCTAGTTAACAATTTATAAACTTCTGCAGACATGTAGTAGGCACTGCCATTTATGCTAAATTTCTGATACTAATAAAATATATAAAACTGATTATTTTAGTTCCATTAAAAGAAAAAATATAGGTGAAGCTCTAAAATAATTTAATATTCATTATTATGGCCCCCAATTGCTTTTCCTTTTGTAATTTTGAAAAATTTTAAAGGTCGTTACATTTATAGTAGAAATAATCAAATCCGCTTTACTACTTAGCCTCATGAGTGAAAAGTTCAAGTGAAGTGTTCAATGTTTGTGAATTCACAATTGAAACCTTTAAATGTTAGCTGAAATTTTCTAGCAATGTATTTTGATTATCTAAAGAAGAGGAACAAATTCTAACTGTAGCAAAGCATTAGTAAAGATAAGTGAAGCTCATGTAACAGTTATCCTCAAAGTCATTATTAAGTTATCTTGTGCTCATTTGCTCATGTTTAAACAAGATTTTCCATTTGCACACAGCAACAAAGTAGTTGTCAATATGCCAGTAACCACACAGTGATAAGAAATAGCATAGCTATGTGGAGTTTAGAAACAGCTCCTTTATTCAAATATCTATGAAATAAGAAATGAATATAATGTACTATATAGAAATGCAGTGTGATGAAAAGTTATCAATACAAAATATGGAAATAGAGTCAACATTTGTATAGACTACCTTCACTAATGTCTAATCAGGAATGATCACTGAGTATTATCTTGAGCCAGAAAGATCTTTTTAAAAATTCTTTGTCAATCTATTGCCAACAAGTCCATTTCCACAGCTCTTTATCTTTAATAAGCTAATTTTGGCAAAGAGAAAAAAGGAAATGATAAAAGAAATCAAGTGGAAATTATCATAACAAAATAACAGTGACACAATGAGAAGCAATCTAAAAAATTAATCCCCCTACCCTCATGTTTTAGGGGAAAAAAAAACACTGAATTTTTCTATCATGTATATTTTTCTTTTCACTCTCCTTCCTTCCCTCTCCCTCCTCCCTCCTTCTCTTTCTCTCTGTTTTGTGTGTGTGTGTGTGTGTGTGTGTGTATGTGTGTGTGTAAGTGTTTTCCGTACCACCAGTGGGAGGTTGAAAGCACTGAAAGACAAAACATAGTAAGCATTTTTAAATATTCAAAATAAAGTACAAAATAAAGTCACATCTACCAGGCATCTGTTTCAGTTCTACTTTAAAAATATAGAAAAAGCTAAAGTGTTATTCAATAGGTCTAAGGATAGTAAGTCTCTTTACAGCTGCCATCTAATAAGATTTTTTAAGATCTTATATTTTTCTGCTACTCTACTGCATGACTATACACACACACACATACACACACACACACACCCCTACATATACACAGTTGATCCTCTCTGTCCATGGGTTCCACATCTGTGGACTCGATGAATAATAAGTACAAAATATTCAGAGGAAAAAATGTGTCTGTACTGAATATGTATATTCTTCTATTGCTTGCCACTATTTTGTATCTAATAAAGTAAAAAAAACTATTTACATAGCAATTACATTGTATTAGGTGTTACTAGTAATCTGGAGATGATTTAAAGGTTATATGCAAATACCAGGGACTTGGGTATCTATGAATTTTGGTATCCATGGGAGGTCATGGAAACCAATACCCCACAGATACTGAGGAACAACTCTGTGAGTGTGTTTGTGTGTGTGTGTGTGTATGATGTTATGCTAAGTGATAGGAACAGATTTACAACTGATTTATGTCTTTGTTTAGGAAATTGACATCAGGATTATAGCTTATTTATTTTAAGATAGTATACTTGATAAAAAATACATGAAAGTTATATGTAAACATATTTCATTTATATTAAATATATTTTAATGTATTAAACTATTATTTATAGTGTATTTTTCTCACAGGAATTGTGGGCACTTTGAAAATGCATACATATTTATCATTTATAATTGCTACCTTGCACCCTTTTTCAATAATTGTTTAAATCACATCTGGGATACCATAGCAATTGATGATATTTGGTTATAATTAGAGATTGAATCCAATATATTGTACCTACTTAAAGTTTATTCAAACAATATTTTCAAAGTTAAAGGCTCATTCTTTATTTCACAACACAAATCATATGTTGAGTAGTCAGAATTAAAGCAATCTAAATTTCCTAATACAAAGGAGATAGGTTTTTGTTTGTTTTCATTGTTTCAATTAAAGTGATTATTTCTCCATAATTTAGAAAACAATAGTATCTTAACTGAAAAAAAGTCACAGTTAAACGTCTTCCCACATCACACAAAAGATTTAAATTAATTACTGCTTATTTTTTCCTGTTTAAAATGCTAACAAACTTAAAGCATTATTTATAGAATTAAAGCAATCTAAATTTCCTAATACAAAGGGGATAGGTTTTTGTTTGTTTTCATTGTTTCAATTAAAGTGATTATTTCTCCATAATTTAGAAAACAATAGTATCTTAACTGAAAAAAACGTCACAGTTAAATGTCTTCCCACATCACACAAAAGATTTAAATTAATTACTGCTTATTTTTTCCTGTTTAAAATGCTAACAAACTTAAAGCATTATTTATATTTCAGAGGAAAAACAATGCAAATTATTCTAAATACAGCAAAATTACCACACCAAAATCTTACAAAAAGTAGATGGGTCAGTTCAAAAAGTTAGATAAAATGTCAAAGGTTAGCTCAAAAGAAGCAGTTGTATCTAAATGATTAAGAAACCACTTCTACAGAGGTATTTCTCATTCCACATTGGAAAGGTGTACTAAAGGTAATCTAAATGTCACCTTTTTCATCTGTATACCAGTTTCCAGACTGTCTTTTGTGGTATAATTTACTTAGTGCTTGGAAAACCATGAAGAAAAAAGTGTTAATATTACATGTACATGTGTGATGAGAAAGACATTAATTTTGCCATGTTTTCTCTTCTAACCTAAAAGTTTCTTAACTCTCCAATTGCAGCATGTCTTCAAATGCCACCAAATCAACACTTTTGAGTTAAAATTGGGCTCTCTGCCAATTGATCAGTCATGTCTCCAATTGTCTTATTAAATTTATTCATGATGGAATCACATTATGGCCAGTAAAAAGAAATCAGAGCCCCAATAAAAATCCAGTTGAGCTGTCTAGGCATTACCTAAAATTAATGTAACAAAAATAAATTCAATGTATTATAAATACAAATGTATTATATACCCTCACATATAACCAAATCTTGATAAAGTCAAAGCTCAGAATTGTAATTTTTTTTTGACATTTCAACTACCCAGAACTAACCTATGTTAAATTTGTTTTATATATTATAACTTCAAATGATGTCATTCTTTTTTTTCCCCTTAACATTAAACACTGTTTCCCACAGAACTTTACTGCCTGTGATATTCTGTAGATCCTCACTACTCAAAGCATTGTTTATGGACCAGAAACAACAGCATAACTTGGGACTCAGTTAGAAATACAGAATTTTAGACACCTCCCCAGGCCTACTAATTTAGATTTTGCATTTCACTATAAATATGTATTATTATACACATACACACACACACACACACACACACACACACACCCATACAAATACATTATATGATATTTACAATATACATTTATACTTATACATATATTCATACACACACATACACAATATATGTGTTATACACACATATGTATATGCACTATAAACACACATGTGCATATACAGATATTACAGTTTGAAAATTATTTTCATGAGCCCTATGTAAAAATGTGGAGTTTTTTTCTGCAATGAAACAACTTTATAATATGATAATATGTAGTATACAACTGAATTTATAATTATGTACTTCACATCATCCTACTATAAGTTCAGGTTGTTTTTAAATGTATCTAGTATTAGCAACACTTCAATGAATGTATTAATTTATATGTATATTTTGCCTGAATTTCTGAATCTTTCCTTGAGAATGATTCATTAAAATGAAAATATTTGAATAAGAAACTCTCCATAATACTTGATACAGACACTTGCAAAGTGTTTTCTAGATTACATGAATAAGAGCAGTACTTTTCCTGTACTATATTATTACTTGTTTAATATAGATATTTAATTAATAGCAGAAAAATAGTATCTCACATTAATTTTTTTGTAATTATTTTATTGTTAGAGAAGTTAAACAATTTATCATTTATTGTATTCTTCTTTTGTGACTTTTTCTGTACATTTTCTTTCCCAATACATTCAGGACTTACTATTTTACTTACAATATTATAACTCTTTTAAACGTTGAGGGTGTTATGCCTCTTTCTGCAAAGAAGTGGCATTTTTCTCTACCTTATTGTTTTTTTATATTGGGATATGGTACTTTTGACTTTTATGTTGTTAAATATTATCAATTTTTTTCAATTGTTTTTAAGCTTAGAAAGCCTTTATCCATTTACTCAAAAATAATAAATCAAATATGTTTACTTTTTCCTATAGTTTGATATTTTCAATAGCCACAATTTTGCATGGAATTTATCTTATTATATGCAATGTAATAAAGACCTAACATATTTCTTTTTCCCAAATGACTTACCAGTTAACCATCAATTGGTCTGACTACCTACACCCTACAACTAGTTTATGAAGAACATCTTATGTTTATTAAAAATATACTGATTAATTCTAAGAATATGCACATATTTACTTCATTCGTGTTTCTTAGAAGTTTCTACTTATTTAAAAGAAAGAAGGAAAGAAACAAAATTATCAAACTTTTTCCTAATTTGTGAAAAAATATTAACTGAATGTTTTAGTACAGTCTATTAACTAGTAAATCTTTTAAACAATTATTTTATCCCTGACACTTTAGCGGATATTGCGATAGATACAAATAAAATTTTAACATGCAATTTTTAACCTTAGGAAGCTAATATTCACCTCAAGAGACAAAGCATACCAAACATTTAGATGTTAAATCTGCTTGCTTTCAGGAATTCAGGGAAGGGAAAAAAGAATGATGAGAAGAAAACTGAAGAAAGCTTTGTGAAAGGTTAGAGCTTTTCCAGTAATTGGGAAGCACAATTCAGGCTGAAGTCACAGCAAATATAAAGACCTTTAGTTATTTGTGTTATCTAAGACAATTATTTCTACATTTATTACAATTACTGAGGCACATGTTATGGCTTCCTAGTTTATCACATATTAATTTTAAGGACCACAGTTTTGCATTTCCAATGTCCTACAGAACTCTGAGCATAGTGCATTACCTGTTGTCATTGATTGATTGATGTTTGTTCAATTAAATCACTTTGATCTCATGCATGAGTTTTTATAAATATTACTCCTAATGGGCTACTATATATTTTAACAGTACCTCTATGTTGTATTTTAGAATAAAGGTGTCCTAAAATTTATGAGAGGTTCCATTAATACTTTCCAGACCCAGTGGCTACAAGCTCTTAATAAGCACAGAAGCTGCTTTTCCTTCCTCCAAGCAAAACGTCATAAAAAGTAAGTGACAGCAATTGTGACCCTATCTGTGGAAGTTTATAAGACCAATTTGAGGACAGATTGAGTTACAGTGTTATTGCAACACCTCATCAAAATTCTTGTCCAGATTTTTAGCAGTGACTTAAGACAAGTAGACTGGCCTGTTACTGCTGGGATCACTTCCAGCATCTTACCCAGAGCGCCAAATTACCCTTTTCAGTTAACCCCAGTTATTTTTCTCTCTCCTTGTTGTGACGGAGGGAGTATATAAGAAAAGGGGCTCTTGGCAGTCTGGGGCAAGGAGACAAAGGGCTGTGACATCTTCTCTACTACTCTGCTCCCAAAGAGACAAATTCCTAAAACCACTATGACATTACATTAGCACAGAAACTTATGAAAAGGTCATGTCCAAAGACTTCATTTGATTTTCTCTTATCAGCCAGAAGCCCTTTAATAGCTACATTTTAATTTTATAACTATTTCAAATAGCAATATATGTGCAAAAAATAACCATATTTAGCACAAAATGGCAATAATTTATGCTGGTGTAATGATATAATTACAGCATTCATTTTCACCATTCATTTCCACCTAAAGTTAGTTTTCTAAAGGTAATGGAAACCAATACAGATTTTCCTAAGAAGACATCTGGCAGTTAAATTTCAGGAGTGAATTTCAATATGAGAGAATGAGTAAATGCAAAGGAAGAATAGAATTGTTGTTCTTAAATTCCATGTTTGTGAAATGAATATATATATACACATAACTCTAACTACTACTCTACAAGATGTACCATAATATGCTATTTTCGAAAGACAGAGAAAAAAGAATTGTTTGTGTAGCTGCAATCTTCATGCTTATGACAGAAAAAATTCAACAGTTTGGCAAACTAACTGGAAGATTACACTTTAATGCAAATAAACGACTTAAGTAACCTAATTCAGCTGTGATGGATCTCAGGGCTGACAAATTAACTTTTTAAAACTGCAGGCAATGGCTGTAAAAATGCTTTTTCTGCAAGATTTACTTCAGCATGTTGAATAAATATATTATACCTGTTAGGCTTAATTCTATATTTAAAATAAATCCTGAATGGTGTGGGGTTTTCATAAAGTATTCAAATATGTAGAACATAGTGCTTTTTTACCAAAGGATTTCCAGAAGGAAATCAGTGACAACAATGTTGAATATACTCCTCACTCATGAAGAAGCCATGTTTTACTTTCTAAATAAGCTATGAAAATCCTATCTGTCTATCTATGTGAGTCAGGATCCTATTTAAAGATTAAAACAAGCCTATACATGATCGCCTTTATCTGTACAAATCAAGCAACGCTCTTCTTGATATAAATCAAAATGAAGCCTAGTTTATTTTCAAAATCTATTTTATGCTCATGAAATAATTTTGAGAACTGAAATTTTGATTATTCTTATTTTTATCTTTCTGGTTGCTATTAATAGTAAAGATGTCGATCCCTCAATCATGAGAGAAAAGATAGTTGTGTGGGTCTTTTTGGTATTGTTTTGCTTTTTTCAAAAAAATCTCTAATATTCCTATAAACTTCCAGCAGAAAGAATGGGGAAAACAGTTCTCCTGTATTTACGGAAAAAGTAACTAAGGGGGACAGATAAAATGTCCAAATAGAATTTATATATTGAAAATTCTGATTTTAAATTATTCCATATCCAAAATTTGATAGTCTGACATATAGGGAGACCAATTGTTTAATCCACATTAAGAAACTACCTGTGGGTTGCTAATATTTCCTTTTATAAAAGTAGTGTTGCCTAATACCCCTATTTTCCATATTTGCTAATATGGTAAGACAGTCACTCTCTATCTTACCAGATAAAGTAAGATATAAAAATAGCATTGCCTAATACCCCTATTTTCCATATTTGCCAGAACGGTAAGACAGTCACTCACTATCTTACCAGCTAAGACCAGTCACTGTGTATATCTCCCTCTCCCCATGTCTTTTGATACTGATCCTGAAGTTTATTTCTGTGTTTTCCTTCCATTCTCACTTGATATCTTTCAACTGGATGTATTTCATTAACTCCCAAGGATTCACCTTCAAGATAAACACTTATTGCTAAACTTCTATATTTGGCCCAAACCTCTTTTTTAATTCAATTGCCTTAAGATATTTGTATTGTCTCTCCATGTCTCTTAGGCACATCAAATACTAACTGATCACATACATCCTAGAATCTCTCCTTCTTTCTCCAGGTTTGAGTGGGGAATGGCACAATCATCTACTATGTCCTTAAGACAGATACCAGGAGTCAAGATACCCTGTTAATTAAAACTGCCAAATAGATCGTAAACTTATTTCCCTCTCCATATATGAGCAATTAGAAAGCCACCTATTCATTCTCCACACCGCCAAGAGAGTTCTCTTTTGTAAAAGCAAATATACTACTTTCTTACTAAAAAGAAAAAATCCATTAATAAATTTCATTACCTTCCCCTATGGGACAAATTCCCTAGCATAAAACAAACAGATCTAGGCCCCAACTATACTTTATCTTGTACCATTCATCCTAACTTGCCTTGTTATTGCATGCAACACTACTTCCTCTACCTGGAATAAGCTTACTACTCTCCTTGTTCTTTCAGAATTAAGTTACCACCCCTTACTCAAATAGGTTTCCTTGTTTCCATAATATCAACCACATATTTTAATATTGAGATCATTAAGTTGTCTTGAAATTGTGTATCTTTCTGATTATCTTCCTGCCGTTCCTTTATAGCAATGATTTTGTCTTATTCATCTGTATATTTCTTACATAGTGGCATGAATGTAACAGGTTCTTAATAAATTTTGAATGAACCCTTAAGTAAATAGTAAATGACTGAATGAATGAAGCAGACCAATCATTTTGGAAGAAAGTGGGGTACTCTAACCATACAGAATCATCTTTTCTTATCCCTTCTAGTATTAAAAATCAAGTAAATAGAATAAGCTGAATTCATGCAGTTTAGAAATACTTCTGAAGGTAGATATTTTATGTATCTGTCTACAAAGGAGTATGGTTATTTGAATCTCTTTGATTTGGTGTATGGAACAAGATAATATCTCATTTTCCAGATACAAAGCTAACTATAAATAAACACTTGTTAAACTGTAGCTAATATCAAGCATAGTTTTAAAGTGCCAAAAGCTACAAGAAGCAAAAAGTAAGAATGCATACAGCTGCATTCAAGAATTTGGGCCTCATGTCTGGAATTCACCATCTAAGACTTTGGTACTTCCTATCTCAACTGAAGTCTTACTTTGATACAATCTGTCTCTTGCAACTAGAACACATTTTTTCTTTCTTTCTCTCTCTCTTTTTTTTTTTTTTTTTTTTTTTAAAGACAGAGTCTTGCTCTGTCTCCCAGGCTGGAGTGCAGTGGTACCATATCCCGGGCTCAAGCGATTCTCCCACATCACCTTCTCTAGGAGCTGAGATTACAGTCACACACCACCACGTCTAGCTAATTTTTGTATTTTTATTAGAGATGTAGTTTCGCCATATTGGCCAGGTTGGAACTCCTGACCTCAGGTGATCCACCCACCTGTCTCCCAAAGTTCTGGGATTACAGGTGTGAGCCACCACGTCCTGCCAGTGAGAACACATTTGAACCTTTAACATTTTGAATTCACTTTATTCTGAAATTCCTATGAGAGAATTAAGTGTTATATCCCTTTGCATATGCTTTTATTTCTCAAGAGTACACTTGCTTTGGTTAATGTGAACAGCTCAGCAACAAAGATGATTACCAGCAAAGATGGTTTCATACATACTATATTCAGAACATTGTATAATTAACTAGGTGCATATAGAAACCACGCTCAAGAAAAGATTTTCTGATCTCTTGAGGCTCATCACCTAGAAGTAATATCAATATTAGAATTTTCTGAAATATTATAACATATTGCAATACCTTCTTGGAGATATGTCTTTAGAAAGGATATAATGCTTCTATACAGATCCCATGATATTTGAAGTGAGTGTTAAATACTTAGTTGAGGGGTAATCAGTAAGCTCATGACTAATCTGATTATACTAACTAGTTTTATAAAAAGATACAAAGAATTTATTAAAATACAAAGAAATAAATGATTTTCTAGTTCAGTTGGAACTAGCTGTAACTCAGAACTACTAACTGGTTGTTGCACAATTTGAAACAGATAAAGTTGGTATCAGAAAAGACTTTCTTCCTAAAGCATTTTATTTGAAGTGGTTAGAATAGGACAAAGTATATGCTTTCAAACAATTAAATTTGAAAGGGAAGAACTGCTAGACAGGAAGATCTTGAAGCCAGCATTAAATACATACAGGCTAGATGCCTCAAGAATGGTTCTATTCTTCTCAGTTATTATTGATGATATACCTGGAACTGGGCAAAGGGAATTTTGAGCAGCCAGGGCACAGAGGGTTAAAAACTAGGGTTAAAGAAGTCATGATCATTTTCCTCCAGAGGGTTGTCAAGGGTAAACTGGAATGGACAAAGTCAGGCATCATAAAAATGGACTGGGCCTGGAAGCAGAAGAAATGTCATATTTCATGGGATATTTTTTTTCACTTCCTATCTTGAGAAACGTCATCATTGTGGGCATACACATACATATATTCTTAGGCATTATGGAACATCGAAACACAATGCTTAAGAATAACAGACAGTTATTACAACCAATCTTGTGAGCCTCAACGTACTTTGTACCACAAATTTGCCGATGAGAGGAATTTTATTTTCTAACTTCAAAATATTAGATGGCTGCTGGATTTCTCTAACAAAGAAGAACCTCAACCAGAAATGGGCCAACCTAAATAACTGAACAAGGCATCTCTAAATATTATTTAACTTATCAGCTGCAATGTTTACCTGCTTTGCAAGTTAATAAGCAGCTTTTACGGAATCTGAGAAACTGATGAGAAGGTATGTAGGCTACAGGTTAGGTAGGTTGGTTAGAACCACCCTTATGGGGCAAAATCTCAAATTTTCAGTTAGCAGCTTCCTAACCAAGTGCCTAAGTTTGATGTTTCAGCATAACATTAGCAAACCCCTCTTACATAGGTAAATGTGATGTAGTTACATAATTATTATCCAATAAGCTAAAAGAGGAGACATAAAGCACAATTTTAAAACAAATACATATATTGGAAATAAGTATTCACCAAAGTATCATGCTACCTCTACAACAACTATATACTGTATGTACATATGGGCATGTTATGTCAGAAATAGAGATCAGTGTTCAAAAGTTACTGATTTTACTTAGCGCTCAAAGTATACATTACTAAAGGCTAAAAATGTGATATCAAAAGCAAAACTACATCTAATATTTTCCCTATTTACTTGTTGTGCTTTCGGTTACCTTAAGAAAGCATGAAAAATTCAACTCTCTGGTCAATCAGCACTCTAAGGGATAAAATAATTCACTCACTTACTCATTCCTGTATACAATGCTTTAGCAAAGACGGAACACTTTGTATTTGCTAAGCACTCTCCCAGGCACCGGAAACATAACAGTGAGCAAAACTTACAAGTCTCCATGGATTTGTGTTCTAGTGCATACTATATTACTATTACTAAAAAAAATCATTTGTTGAGCATGTATTGTGTTCTTGGCATTATACTAAAATTTACCTCTCTTTTGTGTGTATAATTCTAAATCATATTCAGAGCTTCATGTGATTGCTAACTTTCAAAAACATACAACAAATAATTTTACTTATGACAAAGGTGAAATTCAGCTAATGTTATTAAAATGGTGTAATAACCCATGTACAGAGTTATAACTCAAACCCAGGTCTGTCTTTTTCAAAAAACTCTGCTCTTGACTCTGCTGTGCTACCTCCCTCTAGAATAAAAGAAATAGCCCCCTTTCACCAATGAAAAATGAATAGTTCAGAAAGAGTAAGTGATTTTCCTCCTTAGTAATATAACGACAAAGTTGACATGTCTGGAAAGAAAAATGCGTTACTTTAAATGAGGAAAAGCTGAAATGCAAAATCTTAAATGACTTGTCTATCCATAAATTAAAATGTAACATCTCAGGAATTTTCATTTAAAACATATCTAAAATGTAGTCATACCACAAAATAAATTTTCACTGTTAGTGAATTTATTAAAAACTTGTACATTGTACCTCTTCAGGGAAGGGACCTCATTGATTAGTATTTTAAGTATTATTCAAGGGTGTATTAATACATTTAAGTAGGCTATGAAACATTCTAAATATCAAGTTTTATTTAATTTTGTTTTCTTGTTACTGTTTTAAAAAAATAAAATCATTTTTCGCCTGTCATCTCTGGGGGAATTTATACACATTTTAAAAAATCAATATATAAAGTCTTTCTCAGCTAACAATTCTGCCAAAAAAAATGTTTGGGACATCTATTCTTTTTATTTTGCTTCATTTATATTGCTCAAATACCACTGGTGACCTTGATGCTAGAAAGGAAAGTTATGCCATGTCCTTCAATATATAATGAAGGATTACAAAATGTAATTCACTGAAATAGAAGATTATAATATCTAATACATATGCATTTTTCTTCAAATGGATTTTTGAAAGCTTTCTCTAGGACACTGCTCAAAAGACATCATATTTCCTTAATTTCTTTATTGGTGTTGGATGTTTTCCACAAGTCTTTTTATTTTTTCTTCTTTAAGCTTAATACTTTCAGATATAAGGAAGGCTCTAGTTAATAAAAGGGACTACATTAATTGTTTTTATGGTCCAAAGGTCTTACTTTATATATAACAGTTTTATTGTAAATATTCTATGCAGAATTGGTTAAATAAAAAGTTATTTTCATGGTTAAATAAAAATAGTTATAACAAATCTAAAAATGCTCAATTCCTTTCATGTAGACACATTAAGCTCTGATGAGATTCCTAAAATATGTGAACGTGAGATAGCATATAACCTCATCAGTTCTCCTTCACTGCTGTGTTCACATCTTAATAAATGGCCATCATCCATGAACTAGTATTTCCATTACTTTAAACACAGACAACTTCAAACTCATCAAGATCTTATGCCTTATCAATAGAAAACAGATGTCCTAAAATGCACCAGTAAAATTCTTTTAGGCCTTCTACTTAAAACTCCAGCTAAATTTAATGCACAACAATTAGAACAATAAGTTTTATGAAATTTTCTGTTTGGCTATATGATTAACAGACGCATGACCACTATCAATGGTAAACTATATCCTTAAGGATAAGACTTATTTTGGTCACCTTTCTGTCAGAATGCCTAGTACAATGCTTGATTCATAGCTGATATTTAATATGTTTGTTTAATAAGCAAACATTAATTAAAGTAAATTAAGTATATCCTCTGTCATTGAAACAAAACCTTATCAGCTCCCAAAATGAATTTTAACCCCAAACTAAAATATTTAGACCTTCTGCATTATATGCCCTCAAAGATATACCACCACAGCATTGTCAGTAAAATTATGGATTCCTCAAAGTCTCTCCTGTACAGTAGTGTAAATATTATATTGACATATAATATTATATAGGATTGTCTATACTAAAAATGTATATATGGCATATGTAAATATAAAGTATCTATGTATGATTGTCTTTGTTCTATTTTATAGACAGAAATGAGACGACTCAAAATTGACAAAATAAAATAACGTGAAATTTTAAATTTAAAAGGATTATAGATAAATGACACAGTTTTTAGGTATTCAGAATGACTGAATAGAACTTGAAATATTCACTATCTTTACAGTTTTTATTGGCACATTTTATTGGTTACTACAGACACATAACCATCAAAATGAACATAAAATGAAGGCTTTTAAGAGTGTCTGTAAAATATAAATCAATGATAAAAAAGGAAAAGCATCTCTGTTTCTCCTAATCCATAAGACCACTCAGAGTGACTGTGGATCACTCAAACTAATGTCCTTAGTCCCTTCACAGATATCTAAGCCATTTAAATCATTGAGTCATGCCTTAATGATATGGTCAGTAACTCAAAAATGTTTCCTATTCCATAAAATAAATCTTTAAAAAAGTGAGTCGGAAAAACGACAAGAGGGAAATGTAACAAAAAAGAATAGAAGCCAAGATTCCTCAAGTTAAAATTTAAGAAAAGGCGTAGAGAAAAGGAAGAGATAAATTTTCAAAATTACTTAGGAATTGTATGTCTTAGCTCATTCAACAAACATTATTAAAATCTATCTCTCTGCTGAGACCTGTTAGGTAATAAATTCTATTAGATAACAAAGATATACAGAACTCAGTATGACAAACAGATGCATTATCAGGGCAAAGAGATATTGAATGCAAACAAGTAAATTAAAATGTTAAAATGTCATTCGATATTAAGCTAATCTAAAATAGCACAGAGAGAGTTCCCGATCATCCTTTAAGATGCAGCTCAAATGCTTTCTTTATGAATCCCCCCTTTTTGTGCAAATCTTCTGTGCCATAATCACATATCACTTGCCTTATATGAGTTTTATATCATATTACATTAATGGCCAACCTAGATATTTCAATAAACTATGAGCTTGAGAGCAGATATTATATTCTCTGCTAAGATTATATTCTCTAACTAAGACAGATTGATTTAGGATGGCATCAGAGATTTATTAGGTGGCTGCTCCCCTATTGTTTTCTACTTATGGCACTCTTGTTTCCCAGCAATCACCCTACCTTTTATTTCCATGCTTTAAGGTATTTCAGGACTGACAGAGAAAGCTGTAAGATACCCAGTGAAGCTATAATGGCCTCCAACGCAAGCCTTGGGCAAATTGGCATGGCTCAAATCCTTTGCATTTTCTTTTTTCTACCATTAAATATGCCTCTCTACTCTCTCCAAACCTGAACCTACTTGGACATGTTCAAATTATTCTGTCCCATGTGGCAGACCCTGCTTACCTACAAACCAAAGTACCTTTGAGTCCCATTTTCTCAAGAATCTGTTTTTTAAAAGTTCCAATGTTTAAACTAAAATTTTAGTGCCTATTTCAATAAGGAGGAAAAAATTACCCTTCTGAGGTATCCCACATTCATTTTTAAGGGGGCTTTTTTAAAAGTTTTCTATCCATAAAGCAAACTCTACATATATTAATCAAAACCACTGAACAGGGAGCATTCTTTGCTGGCAAATAGGTGAGAAGATTAATTTACTTATGACATGATAATAATATATGATATAATAATATATCATTACTTAACAAACCACTTTGGCTGCACACATTCAGACACTCTAGGTACCTTTTTACATTACTTCATTCAATTCACACAGTAATACTTGTGAAAGTAGAGTGTGTGGATGTTCTTGTTTCTATGATACATATGTATACAGTATGACAAAGAGAAGATACTTTTTCTAGAATTGCTCAGCTGGTACAAGAAAGATCAAGATTTGATCTTAAATCTGCCAGACCCCAAAATAAAATCTCTTCTTTTTTAAGAATCCCCCTAAAAATGTTACTGTGGCAAATTCTGTTGGTCGTTTATTAAAAATGTTTATTTTTGTCTTTCTTAGCTTCCTTTGCAGTAAAGTATGAACAAGTGCCTGAGTACTAGCCAATGAAATAGTAATAGAAATCATCTGTTCCACTTCAGGCCAGGTGCAAAAATGCCTCCCATTTCCCTCTGCCAGTTTGATGTTGATGAAGTAAGGTAATCTTGAAAGCCAAATGCTAAATATGGCAAAATTTCTATTAGTCTGAGTTTTTGAATGACTATGTGGTATAGAATCCACCTGCATACACTTTACCTCTAACTCTACTGGATCTGCCTTAAACTAGTGAATGATTAAAATATTATTCTCTATTGTGCTTTATTCTTTATACATTTTAAAATTCTATTTGTTACAGCATCTAGCCCTAACTAAAACAGTCTCATGTACAAATGTAATCTCAAAGGACTTTCCTGAGGAAATAAGCCCTAGGCTAAATTATACTCATAACTATATTTTCCAAAGTTTGAATAACTTAGTAAAATAAATGTACCTCGTATTTTAAATATGGCATCAAAAATATTAACTTTACAATGAGAAAATTATTTTGGGTAAATATTCTAATTGTACTCTCTCTCACATCATGTTAGTCTCTTGCCTAGAAATTATTAACCATTCTGTCAACATGAAAATTCAAGTGAATAAGGCCTCAGATGCAATAATAAAACTGGACCACCATCTTGACCATTTATATCTTCCTATTAATACTATTCTATCAATATTCATCCTTAAAATGTAAATTTTAGAAACAATTTATAGGCCATTAATATTCATTTTGAATTACAGATCCAAAATGGTATATACTACACCCTCACTATTTATGTTAAATATTTTCTTCCATGTGTTTCTATGTACTTGTTTATTTCATGTATTTCCATAATTTTCTCTATACTTATCTTGTTTAGTGTCTCATTCAAGCACTGGAAAATTAATAAAGTATTTTGAGTGTGTAGGCCCTGTAACATGAATGAAGACATACAGAAAACTGAACTGAAAAAAATATACAAAGCAACTTTAGGAAATAACACTGCATTTGAAAATACAGTTTAGTAACACAGTAATCATTGTTTAGTCATATTTTGACTTTGAAATACACTGACATGAAGGGAAGAAACTGGATCAAATCTAACTTAAGATTAGGTGGCCTTAAATGTCAACTTCAAGATCCAAGTAGTGATTATCAATAAGCATAATACAAATACATTAGTAAAACACAAACCTTTCACAGGTTTGCTGCCAATTTTAAACAATATCTAAAAGTTACCATTGTTACAACTGAGTACACATACTAAAATGGCAGTGTCTGCTATATGTAAAGTTTCTTGAGTTATCTAATGCAGTATAGAGTAGGGTTCTTTGGTCTCTTTAATTGATATGTTATCTGCTAAAAAGTCAAGGCAGGATCTTTGCATTATTCTTAATTTTTCCCAGATTTTGAATAACGCTTCAAAATGGTGATTACCTTTGTGAAGCAGAGGAAAGAAAGGCAGGTGAAAGAACAGGGAGGAACATACAGCTTTTATATAATATTTTACAATTGGTTGTGGGTTTATAAGCATTGATTATATTATTAAATAAATAAATAAATATAACAGAAAATAGAGGTAAGTCATGCAAAGGATATGGATACTGAATCATGATTAATTTATCTGTTGACGTAATATCCTAAAATAAAAAAGAAGTAAGCCTATGATAAGGAAAGATCATACCTTTACTCTTACTGCTATGTGTGAGCATCTTTGGCTTGGGAGTGTTGAGAGAAGAGAATAGCAAACAGTTGTTCTTTTTTACACAGCAGGAAGATCAACCCAGTAAATAACTATTGAATCTTTTATAGATACTATGAGAGTCTTATATAGCAGTGATGATTGTGTGTTAATTATAACTGATGGCTTTATGTGCTTTAGGGTCTTTTTAATACTTTTAAGATATGCCATCAAAAATTCTGATTTTTTTAAAGTGTGCTCAAATAGAAAGAGTTGGGTAACTACTTGTCTGGAAGACATTGAAAACAATGAAATACTTTAGCAATATTCTACTTTAAAATGCTCTAATGAACTCCAGAGGAGTCCTTAAAAGATCTGGGACAAATTTGTATTTTGCTGGAGTCTATTAGCCCATTACAACCCCAAATTCGGGATGAATCCAGAGACGATTTTCTAGAGTTACTTAAGCTTACCAAAGCTTTTTAAAAGCCTAACTTAAGAAGCCATATAGTTCAGTGACTTTATTACTAGATTGGATTCAAAAAACCCAAGTCTAGTCACTCACTCACTCTCTGGTCAGAGCAAAATACCAACAATCTCTCTGCTTTGGTTTCCTCCTCTGAAAAAGAGGGATAATCAAGATACCTATGATAGAGAGTTACTGTGAGATTTAGGTTAACATACATAAAGATCTTAGAATAAGATTAATGCCCCACATACAGTAACAATTCCTAGATATTAGCTATCGTACCCTTTACAGATACGTCATGGCTTACAGAGAGCTCCAAGAAAGGCATTTCAATTGTTTTAGTATGGCGAACATTTAGAGGGGGCCGGTTCATAATACCTACTTAAGCCAAAGCAGACGCAAACCAATGATTCTAATATGTATTATATTTTTTACTTAATGACATGAGCAGTTTTAATTATTTCTTAAGAAGTTTTTTAAATATCTCTAACTGTGATTTTTACTCCTCAGTCCACAGAGGAAAATAAAGTTTAAGAATTTTTTCAGCCAGACACGGTGGCTCACACTTGTAATTCCAGCACTTTGGGAGGCCAAGGCAGGCAGATCACAAGATCAAGAGATCGAGACCATCCTAGTCAAAATGTTAAAACAAAAATTAGCTGGGCATGGTGACGCGCACCTGTAGTCCCAGCTACTCAGGAGGCTGAGGCAGGAGAATTGCTTGAACGTGGGATGCATCATTGCACTCCAACCTGGGCAACTCCATCTCAAAAATAAAAAGAATTTTTTCAAAGCTTTTATCATAACTTCCTAAATTCTGAAAAAATAAGAATGTATCTATACATAAAAACAAAAAATAAAATCATTCTGATTTATAATCTGATTGTTTTCAAAGAACAATAAATGCATGTTATTCCATTTTAATGACTGCATATTAATCAATTGTATTGGTATAGAATATTTACGTAACCATTTAATCCCATATTTTAGACATTTTAAATAATCTTTATCATAATTTTTTCCTATTATTAAAAATATACATACATGTCCTATTTTTCCAGATGTCAGAATATTTTTCTGGAATATAGTTATAAAAAATATAATTATAAAAAATCAGAATGGCCTTTTAAAATACATATTGCTAGACAGGGCATGGTGGCTCATGACTGTAATCCCAGCACTTTGGGAGACCAAGGCAGGAGGATCACTTGAGCCCAGGAGTTTGAGACTAGACTGGGCAACATGGTGAAACTCACTCTCCACAAAAAATTCAAAACTTAGCTAGGCATAGTGGCATGCTCCTGTAGTCCCAGCTACTCAAGAGGCTGAGGTGAGAATAACACTTGAAACTGAGAAGTCAAGGCTGCAGTGAGCCATGGTGACAGAGCCTGGGTAACAGAGGGAGCCCCTGTCTAAGAAAGAAAGGAAGGGAAAAGAAAGTGAGGAAGGGAGGAAGGGTGGGAAGGAGAGAGGGAGGAAGGGAGGGAAGGAAAGAGAGAGGAAGAGAGGGAGGGAGGGAGGAAGAGAGGGAGGGACGGGGGGAGGGAGGGAGGGAAGGAAAGAGAGAGGAAGAGAGGGAGAGAGGGAGGGAGGGAGGGAGGGAGGAAAGGAAGGAAGGAAGGAAGGAAGGAAGGAAGGAAGGAAGGAAGGAAGGTTGGTTGGAACTTTGTCATCCAAATCAATGGGATTTTACTAGGTGACCTGTTAAGAGACTGCTCCCTTTCCTATTACCTTAACTACATGATTTTTAAATTCTGCCAAGCTTATGCTCAAAGACTGTAGAAAAGTGTTAATTCCATGTCCATATATTTGACAAAATATGAACATTTCTCACATTTTCAACTGTCTGTTGCTTTTGTATTTTGTTCATCTTCCTATCAGGGCAGCTATTTATCTTAGTTCCTGGAAAGGTTTTAATCTATTAAGGATATAAATCATTTGTCAAATGTATCAACTAACTTTCCCAGACTTATTTTCATATTGTTTATAATGTCCATAGTGTTATTTTAAAATCAGTAACACTTTACTTACCAAAATTAGGACTATGAAGCATCATATAGCCATTTGAAACATGTCTTTTTTGAGAAATGTTACAAGAAAAGGAAAAGGTGCATGGTGATAATATATGAAAATAATAATCAGGAAATAAATTTTTATATGTATATATAAGTCAGTGATCAAATCAAAGATCATGAAAATATAACCTGATATATATATATATATATATATATATACACAGAGCTCTATATATTTTTGTATTGTATGTGTGTGTGTGTGTGTGTATATATATATACACACACACACACACACACACACATATATACTATACATATATACATGTGTGTGTTATATAGGGGTGTATATGTATGCATATATATACACACACATATATATACACCCCTATATAAAATATAACCTGATATATATACACACCTATGCATATATATGTGTATATGTGTATGTATATATGTATATAATACATATATATGTATATAATGGGATTTTACTATATATGTATCTAATGGGATTTTACTAGATTACCTTATTAAGATACTGCTGCTTTTACTAGGTTACCTTAAGAGACTGTACATATATATATATATATACATACACATATACATATATATATATATATACACACACACACACCTATATATAGGTATAAATATATATATATGTATATATAGGTATATATATATAAAATAATGGATATATACATATATACATATACATATATAGGTATATATATATAAAATAACTTCAATGTTGGAAAAGAGAATGTATATTTAAGGCAGTAAAGATATGTAGCAAAATATTCATTATCTCTGGGTAATGGGGTTATGGGTGCTTTGTTTTATTCTCTTTATTCTTTTCTCTGGAGCACATATATGTGGTTTTTAAAATCAGGAAAATGTATTAGTAAAACCAAATTTTATTCAGTGACAGCTGGAACCAAATATTCAACATAAGAAAAGCTGATGTCACTTAAAGATTTCCACACTTCCCTGGAAACATAATAAAATTTTATGCCTATACAAGATCAATAGTTCATCCTAACAAACACACTTATCCAAAATGCCAACATGATCACTGTAATGTTAATTAAATTTTATTGTGACAATAAGTTAAGAATGGCAAGACTGAAGGCTGAGATGTTGATTTAAAGATGGAGCTAAATGTTTTATTGCTAGATTTGCTTATAGACAGAGCTAATTAGTTAAATTATATCTACATGTTTTTGTTACTAAAACAATTGTATTTGTAAAAGACAGTGCATTTAAAAGAAGGATAATTTTACATGCCTCTACAATTTGATCAAGTTATGACAAGGATTCAAGAAAGCATTTAATGAGGAGACTCATGTTAAAAAAAAAAAATGGTTATACCAATTCATTGACTCTTCAAGATTTGTCAAGGTTTAAAAGACAAAAGCAGATAACATATTGATTTATTAGTGTATAAATGTTTCCTGAAAACAACTTCTATTTCAATATATGTCTGAAAATATTCATATTGTTCATTCTATTTATTTTTTATTTATTTATAATATTTTTTGATACAGAGTCTTACTCTGTTGCCCAGGCTGGAGCACAGTGGTGTGATCTTGGCTCACTGCAACCTCCACCTCCTGGGTTCAAGTAATTCTCCTACCTCAGCCTCCTGAGTAGCTGAGACTACAGGTACCCACCACCATGCCAGGCTAATTTTTGTATTTTTAGTAGAAACAGGATTTCACCATATTAGCGAGTCTGGTCTTGAACTCCTGACCTCAAATGATCTGCCCACCTCAGCCTCACAAAGTGCCGGGACTGCAGGCACGAGCCACCTCACCTGGCCCATATTGTTCATTCTGAACATTCTATATTAAGATTTGTATTATTTACCAATCCTATAGAAAGGAAAGATATGAGGCAAATAGTTAATGGTTTAATTGTTTCTGTTCTACAGTCCAACTGATATAAAAATATTAAGGGGTTACTTACTCTAACATTTGTTTATGATGAAATGTGATTCTGCACAATGGTGATCACTCAGATTTTGTCAATCTATTCACCTTCAATCTAAGGGCTGATATTAATAAGTCATGCCTCTTCTGATTTACAGCAAAGAGATAGAAAAAAATTATGTAAATGTGGATTTCATTCCCTCATTTATTCATTTAATTGCTATTTATTGAACACTGATTATCCTCCAGTCATTGCACTAGACATAGAAGCTGCAGCACTAAACAAACAGAGCTGGTTCCCACTGAGAGATCTTGCAGGACGGTGGAGGAAGACCAAAATGCAAATAAACATAGCACAGTATATAGTATATGAACATCATGACAAAAGTTCAGAGTGCTTTGAGAGCCTACCTGGGCAGAGAAAAACTTTAATGAAATCAAATGATACATTAGGCAGGCTGAAAGGACTGTGATCCAGGAAGGGGAAGTGCTGTGAGAAAACCTGGAAAAAGTCAACTATGGTTAGAAGTCTATAGTGAAGGAAAAGACGACAAAACCCTCAGTCTGTGCCAGAGTTTGGACTGCATACCAAGGACAACAGGAAACCTTTGAAAGATTGTAAGCAGAGAAGAAACATGATTACTCTCGCATTTCAAATCACTCTTGCTGGAGTGGGGAAGAGGATTTGGAAGAGAACCAGCCAAGAGGCTATTACAGTTGTGCAGTGGCCTAATGGGGAGGGGGTGAAGAATCTAGGACATAGTAGACCTTGGGAGACATTTAGTAAGAATCAATAGGACTTAGTGAATAACACTATGACAGTGAAAGACAGAAGGTGTCAAGATTGACATACTGCCACACTTGGGGCCCCATACTTATTTTTATAAAATACAGACAACTTCAAATCAATGATCACTAAAATATAGCCTGATACCTAAAAGAGTTCTCTTGATAAAATCTTATATAGTTCCCTTTTAGTCAGTAAAGACAAAAAGTTTAGATAGATCATCAAAATTTTACATTGAATAGATTTTTCTTTTTATGTATTTTAGAATACATTAACAAAATTATGGGATTTGGTCACTTGAACTGAAGCTATAGGCGACAGCAGTATTGAGCAAAGAGAAATGAAATTTTATAAACCTACTTTTTTCTGATTATGTAATTTAAAAATATTTTCAACTGATCATTATTTGAACAATTATTATTTACCCATTCTGACTGTCTCTAAACTTTAACAACAAGTTGTAACTCTTGAAAGATAAACTGGCTACTTGGGTCTGGGGCAACAATTTTTTGTTAAAATTCTTAGCACACTATTCTCAAAACTGATTAATATTTGGACATATAAAGTAAAACCTAAAAGAGCACCTTTCATATTAGTAGCTCAATAAATGCTAGCTGAATCTGAAGTAAATTGCTAGAAAATGCTATGTTTGGGGTCATAAAGCACTTAATGCCAATTTGAAGTTAGCTATAAAAAAGTGCTCATATGGGAAACATTAACCTTAAAAATTAATCATGGACTTTATTATTTACCCAATGTCTGTGTATTTATTTCTGCTTTCACTAGGCAGAACACATGAATCCAGATTAGACATGGATCCCAGTAACAGTGCTACCATTAGACCATTATTAGCTCTGCAATCTTGAACAAGACTTAACTAGCAATGTAGTCACGATTTCCTCATTTGTAAAATACCATGACTGCCTTACAGAGTTATTGTGAAGATCAAGTAAGATAATATATATGAAAAGATAAAGCCTAATATAAATAGAAGATTAGCTTACTTCATGATTGGCCTCTAACTAAGTGTTATGATTAGATATGACTTCTCTACAAAAGGTGGTTTGAAAGTTCATATTGATTTGAAATACAATTGCAACAGGTTTTATATTTGTTAATATATTTACACTATTAAAATATATCTGTACAATATGTTATATAACAGTTTTTGCAAGTGTCCCAAGAAATGACTGAACATAAAGCAAAATAAATAAATGAAATCAGCTTAGCTTATGAAGTACTGATAATAAATGTTCTCATTTCAGAGAAGGAAGGAACCATTATATTTATTAAACATGATTATAAAATAATAATCTTATATTTATACAAGGACTGTGTTATATATAATTTTAAAATTATCCTTGGCAATCTATTACTGTGACTTAGTGCATAGAGTAAGGCTCTTAGTAAAACTAAAAGGCCACAAACATATTTACTGAAAATTCGTGATGCCACTACATACCTTTCAGAATGGCTAAAATGAAACAACAGTGAGACCAAATACTGACAGGTATGTAGAATGACTGGTGGGAATAGGAAATAGAATGGCTACTCTGGAAAATAGTTTGAGGTTTCTTATATATTTTATATACAATCCATTAATTGTATTCTTGGACATTTATTCCAGAGTTATGAAAACTTATATTTACACAAAACCCTAAATACTAAAGTTCACAGCAACTTTATTTGTAATAGAAACTGAAACCAGCCCCAATATTCTTTAACAGGTAAATGGTTAAATAAACAGTGGTGCATACACACATCAGAAAACTACTCAGCATTAAAAAAGGAATGTGTTGTTACACATAGAACCTGAGATAAAACTCTAGAGGCTTTATGTCGAGTGAAAAAAAGTCAATCCCCAAAGATTCCATACTTTATTATCTATTTATATAAAATTTTTTAAATCATAAAATTTCAGAAATAGAGGACACATTAGTGATTGCCACAGGTTAGGGGCTGGGTGGGCTTTGGAGGAAGGTAGATGTGGTTATAAAAGGTGAATAAATTGATCCTTTCCGTGTCCTGACAGTAGTAGTGAATACAAGAACCTACTCAGGTGATAAAGCCATGTATAACTTATACACACAAGAGTTCAAATAAAAATGGGGAAACCTGAATAAGACCAGTAGATGGTATCAATGTCAACTTTTTGATTATAATATTATACTATTGTTTTACAAAATGTGACTACTTGGGTAAACTAAGCAAAGTATACAAGGGATTTCTGTGTATTATTTACTACAACTACATGCGAATCTGCAATTATCTCAAAATTTTCAATTAAAAATTGAAATACATGTATTTGTAAATTAATACAGGGATTTGTAAATCAATAAACTCTAAAATCCAATTTTTGTTTTATTTTACACAAAAAGAAACATAAGATAAATATTTTGATATAGTTTTATTAATAAATATCATACCAAAAATAATTAATGCAACAGCTCATTAGTTTTCTTCATGATGTATTTTGTTTCATTCAACTCTTATGTGATAGCAGCATATGTACTTTGCTATAAATGGTTCCTGTATGCAAATAAATGTCAGGGTTAGAAGACCTGCTGTTTATTCAGTTCAGAAATAAGAATAATTATATCTACTAATTAGTCATTTATTGAGTCTGTAAAACAATTATTTTATATATAGTTAGAATTAAGTTATCTCAAGAAAGTCAATTTTCAGAACAGAACATTGGTGGTCTTGGTTTTTATTATTGGAGTTAGTAAAAGAGATCAAATAGGTTTTGTGAAGCCCTTAGAAATTTCAAAAAAAAATTGTTAAATGTACTTTTTTTCTCTCTTAGGTTTTATTTCTCTGGCTGCAAAATGTAAATATTTGAATGAAAATGTGCCACTTGGATCCTCAGAAATTTGGGGAGAATTCTAAATTTAAAAGCAAATGCAGCTACTATGAAAAGCAGTATAAAGGTTCCTCAAACAATTAAAAACAGAATTACATACCAGCAGCCTCACTGTTGGATATTAATCCAAAATAATTATCAGCATCTCAGAGATATTTTCACTACCATATTCATTGCAGCACTATTTACAATACCCAAGATATGAAACCAACCTAAATATACATTGACAAATAAAAAAATGCGGCATATACAATGGAATATTATTCAACCTGAAAAAAGAAGGAAATCCTGCAATATGTGACAATGTGAATGAAACTTGAGGACATTTTATACTAAGTTAAATAAGCCAGGTGATGGAAAAACAAATACTGCATGGGACAATTTATATGAAATACTAAAATAGTGAAATTCATACAAGCACAAAGTAGAATGGTGACTGCCAGGGACTAGGGGCTTGGGGAAATGGGGAGTTGCTAATCAACAGGTATAAAGTTTAATATATGCAGATGAATAAAATCTAAAGTTAACAATAACATATTGTGCACTTAAAAATCTGTTGAGGAGACATCTCATGTTGTGTTCTTACTACAATAAAATAAAATAAACCAAATTTGAACTTGAGTTATCTCTCACATCTTCTTTAGGGAGGCCTGCTAACCATAACTTCTCTGATATTTGCTCCTGACATCTTCCTGAAGTTTAAGAAAGCAGGTCAAGGCATTGTAGACTGAAAGTTTCAGGTGGCTTAGAACTACTTAGTAAGAGCCATCATTTTTAAGTAACCCCCTGAATAACAGGTTTAAGAGTCTGATTAGTTAAGATGCAAAGTTTACACACAAGCCATGAGGGAGGAGAGAAAAGCAGAATCCTAATGCGGAAGTGAAAGCTAGCATACACCCTCAGTTCCAGTAGAAGCTGAAAGATAGTAAGTCATGCTACAAGTCAATGGTCAAGTCAAGACTAGAATTACTTTCTTAGGTCATCCTTTTTCCTCCTCTTTCTTCAATGCTCAGTAAACTACTTAGTTTTCAAGTCTTAGACCAAATTCTGTTAATTCTACCTGGACCCCAGGTCTCCCTTTGTTCCCATAGTATCTCTCATTATTGATTCACTCATTTATCCACTTGTTCTGCAATGACTGTGTGCCCAATACCTAGTGCTATGAAAAAAAAAAATCTCTGTCTTTATGAAACTGGTAGTAGTGAAGGAGAAAACAGATAATATGTTTTTAAAAAGCAAAATATAGGATATGTCAGTTACGGCATGTTAGATGATGACAAATCAGCAGGGAAAACAGCAGGATAGTATGCATTTGTTGGGAAGGGACTTTTTTTAACTTTTATTTTAGGTTCAGGGGTACGTGTGAAGGTTTGTTACATAGGTAAACTTGTGTCACAGGGGTTTGTTGTACAGATTATTTCATCACTCAGGTATTAAGCCCAGTACCTAATAGTTAAGTTTTCTACTCCTCTCCCTCCTCCCACACCTAGAAATTCCTACAACTGCACTGCTCAACAATTTAATTTAATAGGGGTATGATTTCCCAAATGTTGCAGCCCAACAAATCCAGGATACATATGAAGGAAACTAAATCCTAAGAAAATTGAGGGACTAGCCCAAAACCACACACAGTGTGAATTAATAAACCTCCCAAATCTACATTTCATAACATTCAAAAAAATGAAGTGCTAAGTAATACGTTTGATCAATTTTTGTCTCTCCTTATTCTGATTTTGTTCCCATAGTACGGCAAACTTTATATTTAGCACTACTATCATCACCAATAGGAGCCTGAGAAGTTTCATGCACAGCTCCCTTGTACCTGTGACTATAGGCTAAGTTTAAGGTGTGTGTGCCTTCAAATACCTGCCTGCAGTGATATCTTATGTCCTAGTAAATCAATATACAAAGAAGAACTCCTTAAGAGTCTAAAGGAAACTACAAAAATAGGTTCACTTTGGGCAGAAAATATGACCACAGATCTAGAACTAGTATGACCACTCAGTCTGGGATGATGAAATGGCCAGTTTCTTGGTATAAAATTAGAACAGCACATATGGCTGAAAGCCATATCAGAGGCAAAATTACCACTACTTATGTGCTGTTACAAATTTCAGATAAAAGATGATTACACATATTATAGTTATCTAGTTTTCATTATAAGGACTAAATGATTTAAGATTACAGAAAAGCCAGACTGAATGAAGAGTACAGGACAGGTACATTAATGAAACATTCGCCTTTGTTGCTCACTGTTAAAAACCTTTCGGAGATGCATTGTTGACAGGGAACTGACTCTGGTTGTCATTTTGGATAATGTTTTTGTGAGTGAATTGATTATTGGTTCAAAAATACCAACACCTGCATTATGAGTCCTTCAGTGATTCTCCATTACCATTTTTAAAAAGCTCAAACTCCTTAGTATAAGATATAAATGTCTTCATGAGGTACCTCTCCTCTTCCTCTCCACACATTCCACATCCTTCCATTCTCAGGTCTCTGAGGTTTCCTGAACATGCCATGCTTTCAACACCTACCTCAGTCTCTTTGCACATACTCTTCCCTGCACAAATCCTTCTTCCCTCACCTCCCAACAGGGTGAATTTCCTTAAAATAGCTTAAGTGTTATCTTCATTTGGAAGTTTTTCCCAACACCCCTGCCCATACTCCCTGTGCTAGGTATCTCTTTCCCTTCTAAATATCACTGTTAAGCTTATCACACTATATTAAAAATTATATATGTACATATATATGCTGCACCTAAGAGTGTGTGTGTGTGTGTGTGTGTGTGTGTGTGTGTGTGTGAGACCTTCACTGGATCAAAACTTATAAGCAAAGTTTTATTCATGTTTTAATGAGCAACAATATAGAATTGAATATCTGAAAGTAAAACTAAAATAGTGGTAACATTTATCAAGTGCTTAATAATTGTCAGGCACACTTCTGAGGTTTTAATTCATGTATTGTCATAAAAATCTAATCAATACATAACATTATTCCTATTTTACAGATAAAGAAACTGAGGTAGGGTGAGTTTAGTAAGCTGCCTAAGGTTACAAAGCTAGTAAATGACAAAGCCAGGATTTGATCCCAAGCACTCTGAGTTCAAAATGTATATTCATCACCTCTGTACTATGGCTACTTAATGTGTATATATATGTAAAGTGTTTTTAAGTGAATAAGTAGGCATACATGTACAATCTATATGTAATGTATATATGCATATATGTATTTACTTGGGTATATATATGAAAAACATTGGCTTTTAAGAATGAACTCTAAATAGCAGTACAAAGTTACTTCAATGAATTAGAAGTTTTGACAAAATACTATCTGATGTCCTAGAAATTGTCTTCTTTTCCACTGACATATTATAGTACTCTAGTTAATAATTGGGAGGCCATAGTCTCAACTACTCAGGAGGCTAAGGCAGGAGAATCGCTTGAATCAGAGGGGTGGAGATTGCTTTGAGCCAATATCACACCACTGCACTCCAGCCTGTGCAACAGAATTCGACCCTGCCTCAAAAATAAATACAAGTAAAAGAAAAAATAATAATTTATAAAATATAATATCAATGTACATATATTTTTTAATGTATTAAGTAGATATGCTTTGTATTGAGAATATACACTTATTATGTACTACCAGGTAGCTTAGTAAAAATTTGAAAATTTAGGCATGAGGTAATCATTACAAGATTAGGTTTGCAAAGTACTTTGGCATATACAGACAATTACTGAATAAGTGTTTTATTTAGGAGAATATAAATCTATACTTATAAATATATTGAAATAATGGTTTCTCAGTAACTTTTTACATTTATTTTTAATTATTATTATTTTTTAAGTTCTGAGGTACATGTGCAGGATGTGCAGATTTGTGAAATGTATGCCATGGTGGTTTGCTGCACTTATCAAACCATCACCTAGGTATTAAGCCCAGCATGCATTAGCTCTTTTCTCTAATGTTTTTCCCCATCCCTGCCCTCCTACAACAGGCCCCTGCGTATGTTGTTCCCCTCCTTGCACCCATGTGTTCTCATTGTTCAGCTCCCACTTGTAAGTAAGAACATGCAATATTTGGTTTTCTGTTCCTGCATTCGTTTCCTGAGGATAATGGCTATTATTTTACATTCCAAAATTTTAAAGTCAGCATTTTTAATACAATAGGTTCCCAAACATTGCCATATACTGGAATCACCTGAGCATCTTATAAAAATACTAATTCTTGAAGCCAGGCATGGCGGTGTGTGCCTGTAGTCATAACTATTTGGGAGGCTGAGGCAGAGGATCCCTTGAGCCCAGGAGTTCACAGCTGTAGTGAACCATGATCACACCTGTGAATAGCCATTGCACTCTAGCCTGGGCAATATAGTGAAGTGCATTTCTTAAAAAATAAAATACTGATGTGGGCACCACCACCACCCTCTTAATTGGACATTCTGATTTAATTAATAATGGGCTGAGTCCTGAGTATTAGAATTTTTTAAAAGCTTCCCAGTTGACTCAGATATGCAGCAGATTGGGAACCAGAATTTTACTAAACTTTCCCTAAATTCACTCTAAATTTTACTGAATCTCCTCTATTATCACATTTAAAAGCAATCCTGCCAAAAACCTACAGCAACCATGCCAGAAATCAACATGCAGTTTCTCCTATCAACTGTATTACCTGGCTTCCATATTCTTCCAATATAATTCCTTTCCTCTTGGCTAATTCTCTTTATGGATAATGCAAATAATTTCTTTACTAAATCATTTATTCAAGGACACAGACAAATTTGCAACCTAATCACCAAACTTAATTATGCAGAATTTTACTTCATTTTAATTAAGTATTCATTTTCATATGCTTAAAACAGAAAAGAATACAGCTTGAACAGGGAACAGGTTGTTTAGAAAAAGGGAGGTTTAAATAAAGGTAAAAATGCATAGAAAGAAAAAAGTTACAGGATAGTATCACATTTTATACTCCCTTCTCTACCTACTTATCCGTTCTAATCCCTGTTTATAATCTTACATGTTGGCTTAATTTAAAAGTAGTAAGTAGATAATATGTTTATGCTGATGTAGAGATATGGAGATGTAGAGGTTTTATATGAGAAATAAGTCTTTAATGTTTTAGAGTCTTTGAGATTTATGGATTTAAAGTCCTTGAGATTTACACTGCATTTTTTAATTGCAGTGTAATCTAGCCAATCTTTAAATTCTATATGTAAGTATAATTGTATATGTAAGTATATATCTATTTCAGAAAAAAAAATATTACAAATTCACTTCACGTGGAAATGAATTTGTTAGATTAAGAACTGGTATGTCCTACTCTATCCAAAGTGCATGTTCTTTACGATGTTTGTAAAACTATATGCAAGTTAAAACAGTGATATCTAGTCTATAACGCATGATGATCAAAGAGTTTTGTTTATCACATACTCATGCTGATAATTCATTAAGCACTTTCACTATTAAATTTATAGAATGAGTTGTTGGCTCCATTTTACTGACACCATGAGTCACATTAATCAGTCTCCAACAGGATGATAAAAATCTGAATGTTGATCACTATGGTTCCGTTGTAACAAATGTATGACTAAATCAGTTATCTCATAATACATCACAACAAACACAAATTTTAGGGTGGAATTGTTCTTCAGACTAAATAGTTAATCACTGTGAAATCTAAATTTGTGTATTCTAGTTATTGACATAAACTCTGAAATAAATCCAGGCTTCATCTGTAGAAAATAAATCTAAAATAATAAACTCAAAAATAGTTAGATATTAAAGAAAATACTTGGATTAGCTAGCTAAAAAATGGAAAAAATAACTGTGTTTCCCTTTAATCATCTCTATTTTGAAGTATTTTAAAGACAGAAGTGAGAAATTGTATACAGCTCTACAATGTAATCACCAAAAGACCATATTGGGATGACTTTTTATTAAGAAATATAAGGTACCTATCACCGTCATCAATGATGAAAAGTGTGTGATGTATTTATTGATGTGTTGATTTGTATTAGTGTGAGTTAGAATTAGAGAGAAAGAATAATAAACACATTCTAGTGCACAAAATAATAAATGAGAAATTTCATATATATGAATCATCAAAAAGAAGCAGTTATATTACTTCCCACTTCATACTAGTTTCATTTAAGATTATTTAAAATGCTGTTGGATTAAACTGCTTTCGTATTGACTACCCACCATATAAGACTCCAGCATGTACACAAATATACATATCTATTTTTATATATACTCATATAGTTCCTCAAAGATGATTTATTGTTAATTCATAGCCTCAAAATAATGAAATACAGCTGCACATTGTGATATATGACCTTTTAAGAACTATGTTAGGCAAAAGTTTACCATTCTATTTAGGCAATCTATATTTAGATAAATTAAAACATTTCAGTCTTAAAAGCATAATGTTAAAAAAAACTAACTTTAAGTAAAATGGCTTAAACTATTTTATTGTTATAAAAATAGCTAAAGTTGAAGTAATGTAATGTCTAAATAACTATAAAAGAAACAAAATGTCATTATTTATATTTTTAAAATAACTGATCAGATGTGGAGAATTTTGCATTTATACCTACTCTGTTGATTTCAAAGTGGCATTTTTCAATTCCATAACCAACAAACAGGTTACAAGTAGTCCTAAATGCCCCTTTACCAAATTCAACTACATCATCTTAATATTTTTTTTCTGCCCAGAGGCCTCCTATAAATTTTAGAAAGTCCCACTGTGTAATTTGTAAAACCTAACCTAAAGTTAGAAAAAGTATTTAACATACATGAAAGGAAATTACATCAAAATAGTCAATACATGGATTAAATATTTATGGTGATATCTACTCTAATGAATGAATACTGCTATCAGGAAGAGGATATGACAGCTTCTCTCCTTCCCTGGAATATGCTTCTACTTCTTCTCTCTCAGTTTCCTAATGCCAATTCTTAAAATCCTCCAATTTTGGATCATAGAGAAATAAAAAAGTTACTTGATTGGTGAGGATCTAGTGTTGGAACTCTCAGAACTAAACACTTGTTTAAGGTGATTCTTCTTCACTAGGTAGTTTTGTGATCTCTGTGGGGAAGTCAACATTGTCTCTCTCCCTTGCATCTTTAGTTGGGATATTTCTTCCTAAAGTTCCCCTGATAAGGTTGAATGCAGCAGTCTTACTTAGTCCCTAATTAACTCACAGTATCTGCAGTTTCTATCTGCAAAGGTCACTTATACCCTCCAGACCATCCTCCTAGACAGGATCCAAGATAACACCATGCCAGTTCTTTCCTATAGCCCACATCCAGTCTATGAGAAAGACTTCTTAGATCAACTCTGAAAGTCCAACACAGTTTTGCTCCAAAATAAAGGCAATTAGTCATTTTCTCACAGGTGAGTCCACAATATTCTGCAAACCCTCTCTTTAATTTTCTTAAAGACACACTCATGGAGAGAATCATGCCCACATCCATCCCCTTCTGTGAGAATAGAAATCAAAGCTTACAAGAACCTCTCTTCATAAATCTTACGTCTCCCCCTCAATTTTGGTAAAGCATTTAAGAATGCCAACGCTATTTTTCTACTTTTGATATGGTTTGGATCTGTGTCCCCACCACATCTCATGTTGAAAGGTAATTTCTTGTGTTGGAGGTAGGGCCTGATGGCAGGTGTTTGGATAAGGATGGTAGCTCCCTCATGAATGGCTTAGCGCCCTCCCTTTGGTGATGAGTGAGTTCTCCCAAGATCCGAAAGTATGTGGTACCTCCCCACTGACTCCCTCTCTCTTGCTCCTGCTCTGGCCATGTGATACACCTATTCCTGCTTCACCTTCTGGCATGAGTAAAAGCTCCCTGAAGCCTCCCCAGAAGCTGAGCAGATGTCAGTGCTATGCTTGTACAGCCTTCAGAACTGTGAACCAATTAAATCTCTTTTCTTTATAAATTACCCAGTCTCAGGTATTCCTTCACAGTACCTCAAGAATAGCCTAATACCAGCACATCTTGGTTTCTTATTTCAAGTTAAGCTTGATAGCCTTTTATTTTGGAATGAACTTCCTGTTGTCTTTAGATCTCAGCTGAGACTTCCACTCTAAATATACTCAATTATATATATATATATATATATATATATATACACATATATATATAATTTGAAGTAGAGACTTTTGTCTCACAAAGTAGGTTACATGCATTTATATACAACGTTAGTGTATTTAAAAACAAACTATCAAATTATAATATATTGAGCCCCAAATTACCCAATTTCGTTAATCTACATCATCCTAATGAACAGAATTAACTCCCTCTGTACTGATTTGTGATATGTATTTTTATAGTGCTTTGCTGTGGCCAAAGTCGTTGTACTTCTACTCTCTTACTTACTTGTAAGTGATTTCGAATCAGTGGAAAAGATAAATAGCCACATATATACCTGGCTATAGCATTAAAATAACACAATATTATACTTTCTCCACTGTTATATCCCATTTATTTAATTGGATAAGCAGTTTTTACCCAAGTTTAATTTAATTATGGTGATCATAATTAATAGTGATTGGAAGAATACAACTGTAAAACAGTTCTATGGTTTGTATACCTTGTTTGTCTTATTTGTGTTAATAGAAAACATCTGAGATAGTAAAGCAATAGGGAGACAGTATGTTATAGCAGAAAGGGCACTGGGCTTGAAATCATTATTCAGCTTATGGTTTTATTCCTACTTCTCTTATCATTGAGATTATTTAATAGGTATTATCAAAATTATTTTAAAAAGCATTTATTCTTATATGACAAGTACACACACATGTGCATTTTAAAAAGCCACACAATACTTCAATTATCTTCTGCTGATGATATATTATCTATAGTGATTGTCACAGAAAAAAATGTCTCAAAATGATAAAACAAGAGTACAGCCTACTCAAGTCATAGCTATAGGAATAAGGTATATTTACCTAATCTTCAGATTCTCAGTTTTATTCATCTGTAAATTAGTGATAAAATGCTGGCTTACAACTTTCCAGAGTGATTAGGATCTCATGAGTTGACAGCAAAAGTGCTCCCTTAAGTGGCATATATTTATATATAAAGTGGTTGTTCTAAACTCTTAAACATGCACATAGGCACACAAACAAAAATATTCAAAAACAACTTAGCGTATCTCATGGGAATTCAACTCTGAAAATGCCTCACTGCTATTAAAAATCCTTTAAATTTCAATAGTTACATGCCTTACCACTAAATAGCACCACTTAGAGTACTTTATATAGAGGTATGTTTTGTAAAACTTCTCAATTGGCAGATTCATTGCTCTATTAGTGAAAGGCTATAAAATTTATATTTTCATTCTATAATCTTTTAACTAAGGACTTTTAAAAATAAAAATGATTTAGTATTTGCAATTTAGCAGCCGGAATGCCTTTAGTTGGAAGAGGTGTCTTGCGTACCAGACGTTCATCTACAATTTGAAAGGTGATCTTTCTCCAAGAATTCTGAAATGCTGTAATAACTTTATATGGCTCTGAACTGCTTCATTCTAAAATCCCAGGGCTTTTCTAATGTGACAGGTTTAACGAAATTCCAAGGCTCCAATCTTAGTACTTTAAACCAAATTGATAAATTGTATCCTTAACTTTAAAATCTCTAATCCTGATAAAAATGTGAGGTTTAGCAATTCCTTCCTAGTCTTGGAATATGCAGAAATTATAAATGACTATAGAGTTTATTTCCTAGCTTTCTTTCTGTTTCATATGAATCTGAACCAGAAAGCATATTGATTCGATTTAAACTTGAACCCACAGAAGGAAGCTGGCTAAAGACATGGAGGCTAACTCACAGTCTGTAACCAGACTGGTTTGTCTAATGATGTAATTGTTGTTACAATAAATGGCTACATGCACAGATTTCTGTCTGGTTAGACATTTGGCTTGAAATAAACAGAGAATTCAATCCAAATATCAACTTTAAGGCCAAAAGTTGCCGTAAACTCTGCCAACCTGATGCTAATTCAACTAGGAATAACATGTTTTTTGTTTTGTAACAAATTAGTCCTTGAGTTGAATCTATTAAACTGAAACTGATGATGATTTCAGAAACATGTTTGATGAGGTCATAATCTCATTGCAGTTGGTCTGGAACCTAATTTTCTTGTCAAACGTCACTTATGTACTTTGGTATCACAGAAGTGAAAGGAATGATCCAAGAACTGGGAAAGGAAATACTTTGGCTCTGTAATTTGATTCATAAAAAAGGCCTGTTTAACCACTTACTTTGTGAATGCCTATTCTACAAGTTTAGAGATTATTTTTTGTCTGAAATTAGCTCTACTCTACCATCCTAAGGCCATAAGAAAAGCAGGACAAACTTAACGAAAAACAGTAACGTAACTAAAAATAATTTAAATAGGGCTCTACTTGTGTGTGTCACTTATTTTTGGCATGCTGTATACCTGTATTTTCAGATCTTTTATTCCATACAGTTAAAGGAAATAGCATTTAGAAATCATTGGAAAATATTGGTAAATAAAGAACGTAACATGCACAGTTATTTGGATGGGAGAAAAATATTCCAAACGAGACTTTTCCAAATTACTTGAAGACTAAAAGGATATGTATGTATAACCAAGAATAAATGTATGTGTTTAGAAGACATTAATATACTATAATAGTTTATGACAAAATAAAGAGAAAATACTGAATTAAACATGAAAATGAGTGTCTAGTTCAATAGTACCACATCAATATTTTCTTAACTGAGTTTCTAATGCTATTTATCTTTCTCCTCTTTTAAAATAATTTACAAAGTGCTAGTTTTCTGTGTTGCTATCCAAATGTGGAATGGCTTTTTATTTGGAACATGCAACAAACAGAAAGTTTTCTTTCTCCATTCAAATTATGACATCATTCATGGGTCCAGGGCAAGCTACAAAATTTGTGTAGCTTAGTGCAAAATAAAAATATGAAGCCCCTTATTTCTTGAACTAAGAATTTCAAGACAGCAACAACAAAGCATGAGTCTCTTCTTAACACAGGGGCCTTTGTAGTTACATACCCACAAAGCCAACGATGAATGGGACCATCAACAAAACTTTCTATTGACGTGCATTTGTATTGCTGGTATGATTGAAAAAGACATGAGGGGTAGTTACTAAAGCATCTTTCTTTACAAAGTACACCAATGAAAAGTTATCTTCCAAATGAGTCCACACATACCTATTTATCAGCCACATCAAAATGAACAAGCTGTTGAAAACATGGCACCAAGGGCAAGAAGTAGGGGAATTAAGATACACATCAAGCCCTGCAGCTTCCTGCCTTTGATAGAAATGTACAATAGCGTACTGTTTGCAACATCTTTCATTTCTCTGCTAAAGAGTTCTAACTCACACCCACTGGAGGCTTGTGAAAAGATGCAACCCATACTTAGGAAAGGGGTCAGACATGTTTGTTCATTTTCAATATCTTTTATTCTTACATTAAAAAATATAGCAAAGATCTACAAATCTGAATTAAAACTCTTGAATTTCAAACGGCCTTGTTCTTAAATCTTCAATCTCACATAATAATTCATATAAAATATGAATAAAACCTTTAAGACAAGATTAATTTAACTCATATATACTAATTTCATGAAACAAGTTTAAACCTTACATCATTATTAGCATTGCAGTATATTACCGACACATATATGTAGTCTGGGGTCACTACAGAAATTGGCAAAGGAAATTACTTCTTTAATGCAGTCTACAGGCACACCTCAGTAACAATGACACCTTTATCTTTCACTTATTGGCAAGTTTTTTCAGTGTTTCAAAGCTTGACTAATCCACAAGATAACATCAGCATATTTAAATCCTTAATTTTATTAAATCCAACTTTATTTGTTAAATGAGGATGATTTCCACTTTCTTTCATCCAAACTCTCATGATAAGGGCTTTGATAAGATACTATCAGAAATTATTTTCCTACAGGGAATATGTT
>NW_016107404.1:5521734-5569711 GCF_001604975.1 Cebus imitator | reverse complement strand
CACTTCTTCACTTGTACTGTCTTAAATTAATAAGAACTAAATAGTGATGAAAAAAAGAAAACTCAAAAACACATTGAGTATACCTAATCCAAAAATCTAAAATCTGAAATGTTCCAGCATCTGAATTTTTTTGAGCACTGACATTACACTAATAGGAAATGCTCCTTAAGCATTTCAGTCTTTAGACTTTCCGATTAGGGATGGTAAACCAGTGTAATTGTTTACTGAATCTTTTACCAAAAAAATCCAAAATCTAAAACACATCATCTGGTCCCAAGCATTTTGGATAAGGGATAGTCAACCTGTATTGTCAGTCTGAAGCATAATGCTTAACTTATGCAGAAAAGGCTACACTATATTAGAATTTTAGTAGTTCTCAATGAAAACTATGAGCTCCTCAGTATCTTTGAAACTTGATAAACTACCTTATCAATTACTACCCACGTACTATTTGTATAGATACATGTATAGGTCCTTCATGAGAAATAATTTGCTTTAATGACACAGAAATAAGCAATACTTTAAATCGGTACTCCTTGTAAGCTAACTATTCATATTTGTATTCTCCCAATATTCATATATTGAAATTCTAACTCCCATGGGGGTAGTGTTAGGAGATGGAGACTTCTGAAATAATTAGGCCTAGATGAAGTCATAAGGGTGAAGCTCCCATGATGAAATTAGTGCCCTTATAAAAAGAGAGACGCCAGAGATTCCTTGTAAGGATAAGCAGAAAGACAGCCACAGCAAGTCTGGAAGAAAGCCCTCACCAATAACTAAATCTACCAACATCTTGGTCTAGGGCTTTCCAGTCTTCTGAACTCTGAGAAATAAATGTATTGTTAGCCATTCAGTCTATGGTATTTTGATATAGTAGCCTGACCAGACCAAGAAAGTACTTGTAAAAAAAATTAGAAAGTATGCTGACAAATTCTAACCATATTAATACTAAGTATAAATATCAATATTATATGAAGAAACACTTATTAATATTGTAAAATCTAGTTCTTGGTAATTTCCATTCTACTTCACTTAGTTAATAACATTTTCTAGTGTTTTTCGTATTTAGCAATTATAACATAGTGCCTAATTGTATCATTTAGAGAGGTTTAAAGAGTATTGCTCAGAGTAATCCCAAATTATGTATTCTCCACTGCTAAGAGTCTAAATTTTCACACTAGTTTTATCGTAATTTTCTATCAAGAGTCTGCCTTTGCTAAAATAAATATATATATACATATATATTCAAAGTCCACAAAATAAAATGCTTTAATTCCCTTCAATTATTAGAACCACTATAAAAAATATTAAAGAGAGAAATTAAATACACTTTTTGAAAATGCTAAATTAATAACTCCAGAAATGCTTCTTAACAAAAGTAATTGTGCCTCCCTAGATTAGTACCTACAATTAGAAATATTTTCCTCTTTAAGAGGCATAAATGATTTACCACAAAATCTTCATAGCAACAAATTTTAAAGAATAGATTTTAATGTAAGGCAAGATGTATCTGGACAACAGGTATTTCTGAAGTGTTTTAACCTTTCATTAGCCCCCATTGACATGGTCCTACAGAGTTCATTTTACTATAATTAAATTTACTAAATACTGAATTTCAATGCAAGTATGAAAGCATCAAAGAAACAGAAGCATTTAGGCTTTCCTCAGAATGTATTTTCATACATGCAAAAAGAAGAGACACATCCTATACTCTGCCTATACTTTACTCAAATTCAAACAGTATTTGCTAACTGCTTCCCATGTATGCATTACTCTTCCTTCACTGTTTTTAACATGTCAGTTAAAGGTACATTCAAAATTCACTCTGTTTTTACCCCCCAAATTGCTATTAAAAAAAAAAAAAAAAAAACCATTGAACTGAACTTTCAAAATTAGTGTTTTTCAGGCCAGACAAAGTGGTTTTCAAGTCAATCTGCGAATGACACTAAATGCTGTAATATTCAATCATTAGATTTGGAGGGGAGGCAAAGAGTTGCCTGCATTTGAAAGTACTGAAAACAAATATATTAAATAGGGAAATTTGCAGATGTCCATTAAATTGTGTATGTATGTGGGTTCTAATAGACTAACTTTTTCTAAACATGGAAAAAGCCAAAAACAAAAGAGATGAATTTGACTTTGAATAATTCTTCATCCTAAATTAGTCATACTACCTATGTTAAGGTACTACATATGTGTGTGTTTGTATACGTATACATATAAATATATATGCATATATTTGCCTTTAGTGCATATTATAATATGCCCTGTTTTCAAGAGTTCAATTTCATTAATGTAGTAATTTAATTGATTCACTTATTCTTTTTACAATATTTCATGTAATAATTATTTTGATGACTTACTACAAGTGAGGAATTAAATACATTTCGTTGACCTTTATATATTTTATGCTTAAGACATCTGAATATATTAGGCAATCAATCCATACCTAGAACTGAATTAATGTCCTATTCAATAGTTAATTGTATCCAAAATGGTGTTTATATCTGATATTCTTTAAAGCTTCTTACACTGAAACACCATTATCAGCTCTGATAGAAAAACTATGATATTTTCTACTTTAAAATATAATCTCTACTTGTTTACACTATTTTCCTCAATGTATTTTTTAAATATCTTGTGCTACACTAAAATGAATTCATTCTAAGTACAAAGTTATAAAAATTATGTTACTGCATACATTATGAAAACTGCAACATCTGCTAAGCTTTCATAAAAGGTGCTGAGAATATCACACATTCATGCCTTTTTAATACATAGATTATCATGATACGTATTTTCATTTTATAGCACACGTAAATCCAAATTTCAGAAATGTTATATACAATATTCACCAAAAATACAGCCAATTATATCTTCTCATACATCAATATATTTCTGAAAATTGTTCCAAGAAGTAAATTCAAGATTGCACTATTCATTTTCCACTTAGGAGATTAATGTTAGGCATATAAGAAATGATATGCTATAGCCAGCCCACAGTTATGCTCATGAATGGACCCTCTATACAAATAAAATTCAAATCTTAGGTCACATACATTTTTAAAACATTTTCCTGTACGTCAGATACATTTAAATTATTTTGAAACCATAATGTCTGCCTTATTTGGGCAGTTATAATACTTATTTCTTTAAATGCATGCATGAATTTTAATTCTGAAAGAATGGGATCTGTTCAAGTTTTCAAAATCAAAAAATCATAAGTTTGAATCATAAGCACACAGGCCTTTGTCTTTTCAGACAGGGTTTTTGCTTGTTCATTGTAACCACGTCCTCCTATAGAAGTCCCTTTCTGCATCTGACTCAATGGAACATTCCCATTATTCTGAGGTCCTCCTGTAGTCTTCCTAATAAACCATCCTCAGGTGTTATAAAGAGCTTTGGAAGGTAACATTCAGACATCCTTATGACATGCATCAAACTTATCATACTTGCTCAATGACTGTCTTTCCAGGCAAATGAACATTATGAGGACAGAGAATGTTTTATTCTTACCACACATCACAGTGCTTGGGTCAATAAATGTTTACTGAAAGAATTTATAGAGGAAAGCAATAATTGTATTGATAATGTTTTTGTTTTTAGGAATCTTTTGGTTTCTGCAAACTTGGAGATTTTTATCTGGGCTGACATTTCTTTTCTAGAAACCAATATAATTGGTCACATTTGTCTCCATTTTGTAGTGATGTTTTTTATTTCCTATAATCAGAAATGCAAATATTTTTAAAGCCTAAACAAAATTTACCAACCAAATATCTTAAAAGATGAGATATTTATTTCAAAGAATTTCAGTGGAAATTATGGATCAATATATTTTAAGAAGGTCCTTACAAAGACAATATTGCCTTCTCTATGCCTGGTTATATTTGTTTAATTTGATATTCTACACTTAGATATTCTACTTACTTACAATCAGATGAATTCAAACTTACAGGTTTGTATTTCACAGTGTTCCTTCTGAAAACCCTTCTTAAGGTCACATTGATAGCTGCTAGTTATCATACTAAAGGCTCTTTATGCTGATAAACCATATACATATATTGAACCAAAAATTCCACAATTTCAATTGCCTTAACATTTTTCTTATGTCATCTAGTCTTCTTGTCTTCCATATCTAGTGTTTCAAGTAGTACAAAATGTCCAATATGTTACAGTATATGAGAAACCATTTTCTTTAGAAGCTGTCACTTTGGGATATTGTCATACAATAAGAATGAGGAATTCTCCCTCATGCCTGGTTTCTTACACTATACAACTGAAAATCCATGTTTTCCAAAAATGTCTTTCAAAACCACTAAGTAAAAGAAGATAAAAGATTGTCAAAACTATCCACATCATCACTCTAGGAAAATTTGAAGACATGAAAAATGGTATGGTTTTCTGTAGGGTTCTTGTTTGAAAACACAGAATTTTGACCTGATTGCATAGCTCTGGATAATAATTCTGATTATAGGAAATAATTGATAATAATTGGAGTAGTCTGTGCAATCACAAGACATTAAAAACTGAACCACTAAAGTGAATAAATGTGTTTAGGAATGCTCTCAGAAAAGCCTAAATAATTTCAAAGTAAAGATATAATATCTATACAACTCTAATTCAAAGTCTACACCAAGAAGATATCTAAGGAACAAACATGTGGGAAAGAGTGATCACTTCAGAGAAGGCAAATATGATGCTGTGGTGTCAAAAGGAAAACATGCAGTTTTAAAGATATTCACAGTGATAATGCACCATTAAAATGTATCCCAGATTTAGAATCTTCTAAAGGGACTAAATAGCAGATTTCTAATTGCTCAATGGGATAATACATCATCTGTGCTTAGTATTTCTTAAATGCTGGTGAACCGTCACAAAGCATTCATGATTAAGAAATAGAGGGGAAGGCCTGGCACAGCAGCTAACGCCTGTAATTCCAGCATTTTGGGAGGCCAAGGCCAGTGGATAACCTGAGGTCAGGAGTTCAAGAACAGCGTGGCCAACATGGCAAAACCCCTGTCTTTACTAAAAATACAAAATTTAGCCGGGCATGGTGGTGCACACCTGTAGTCCCAGCTACTCAGGAGGCTGAGGCAGGAGAATCGCTTGAACCAGGAAACAGAGGTTGCAGTAAGCCAAGATCGTGGCACTGCACTCGAGCCTGGGCGACAGAGTGAGGCTTGGTCTCAAAACACACACACACATACACACACACACACACACACACACACACACACACACCCAGGGAAAAATCTGGTGCTTTGCAAAGTCATCACAATACAGATTAAAATGAATTTGTCTTAAACCACTTAGACAATACTAACCAACTTTTACCAGCTGTAATCTATGCACAACCAAAACCTTCTACTGTGAGAGCGAAGCTCTTTTGGAGTTCTACCTCATCAGTGGTCTACCATTATAAGATAAAAGACTAGGAGACTGTATTCACAAAAACATTTGTCTTTCCTTGGTATTAATTTTGGTAGGAGATGAGTTACCAAGTTAGAAATTAGTGTGGTTCCAAATTAAAACATTAAAAAGAACCACCTAAGGTAAATATATGATATAAAATTATCAAAACTAATCCTTTCAGACATTGCATCATTTTCAATAGAAATATATGCCAGTCATTGTTAATAGCTGGTTAATGTTATGTGAAATAGCATAGAGTGCAATAGCTTTAAACAATTTTTTTATTTTTAATAAATGAAGAATTCCTTATTAGATATTTTTAGAAGATACCAAAATAACAACTTGAGTAAGAGGATAAAAGATGAAAAAATGTAAAATTATCTGTGGAAATAAATCCTATGAGTAAAGCTAGCAATATAACCATACCTATGACACTTAACTACAAAGGGTTTAGGTAAGTGAGAAGGTCAAATAAAAATACAACTAGAAGCAAATTCAAAATGATGAGAATACTTAGAGAAACAATTAGTCACATGGGCTGAAAACATGTTACAGTCACCACACGCAACACAAAGAAAAGTTTTGTAACGTAGATGCAATCTTTCTAAAAAGTGACACCAGAAGGTGCCAAAAGCTCCAGTGCTTATCTAAATCACAGAGAAAAGAGGTGTCACCTTTCAAATGAAAGAGAAGACCATGTATAGAGGTTTAGCTAGTAATGTCAGGAGTTGGTAACCACTGGCAAAATTACATGCATCTTCAGTGAGAAAATGTTCATACTAGAAGTAGAATAGCAGCAACTAAGTATGACATGCATGTGCCTTATTTTTATCTACACATAGCCTGTCTGCTCTATAAAGCTTCTGGGTTAGTGTAAAAACACATATATGAAAATTATTAAATGCTAATTGCTACCCATATAGCGTAACTAAAATAAAAATAATTATAATACTGCATGCATATTTTTAAAATTCTTTCATTGAAGTCTGTACATTTGATACTGTCTCTTGATAGCTTTGTATTTGTATATTCAAATTTAAGGAAGGTGATACACCATGCAAAGACAACCCTTCATTAAGGTCTACTTTCACTAGATGAGAATAGACACGCACTTGACTTTGTGATAAAGTATGCCTATGGCCCAAAGTTGGTCCATGAGGTATTTTTTTCCAAATTACCAAAAATGTATCATTAAAACCTCAATAACATTTTGGAATTTTGTGTTTAATGATTAGCTATTAAAGGTAATAAATTCTAAAATACAATCTACAATTATTAATTAATCATAATCCTTGAAAATCATGGCTAATACAAGCTATTTCTTATTAGATGTTCTTTAGCAATTCATCTTAAAATTCATTTTGGTGTCTGAGTCTCCTTGGGGCTAATACAAACCTGCCATACATCAGGTCATCCTATAATCAACTAGCTATTTAGCTATTAGAACCAAAAAGACTCTCTTTCAAGACTGCAGACTAATTATCATTCAATAAATATGTACTAAATGTCTACCTACTCTGTGCCTGGTACTGTACCTGGACCTTACGTTGGTGGAACTTTCCTTGCCAATGGGGAACCTACATACTGATTGAAATTCTGTGCCATTCCTGTTGACTCCCCTTCAAGCCTTTCCCCATACACATATATCCACACATATCTAAAAGAAATAAGTAAAGTCCATCTATGCACATAAAATCCCACATATTCTTTCTCCCAATTAAAAGAGAATAATTTTTCAAGGCTATATAAAAAAGAGATCCTGAGCTCTAATAATAGCTATAGCTTACCTATAGTAATCACCTAAAACTAGATTACCCTGGATTAACATGTGATTTGTTTGTTTTTGGTGTAGAAGGGGAACATTGTGAAAGAGAAGAGTTGGAAAATCCAAAAACATACATATCCACAAACACTTAGTGTATGTCCATAAAAAAGGCAAAAAAAACCTTTTACTTATCTTCAGAAGTGAAAGTATAAGCAGAAAGACAATTGATCAATTTGTTAATTGCTTTATTCTATTGGAGATGATGACCATGTCATTTTAGTTATACATACAAAATAATAATGGTGTAGGTGACATCTAATGTTATCCATTTATTCATGAAGAGAAAGTACTGCACAGAAATATAAACACAACTAATCACAGCCAGATTTAGCTTTTATACGTGGCATTTTATAGGTGCTAGCAGATTTTTCTAAGCTTTCTTAAAATGTCATAAAATAGTTGTAACACTAAGGTCAAGAATGTAATTTGGTATCATAGGTCTAACTCATTAACTCTTTTGAAGTTAAAGTAAATCAAATTTTAATAAACCTTAGTATGACAATATTTGCTCATATTAAAAAATTATTTAGAAGTGTAACATGTATGCTATATGTAATACATATTATGTATGCTATATACTATAAATATATGTGTTGGATAACTATGTAAAGATACATATATAATACATATGAACATATATAAGGATATATATGTATATATAAGGATATATATAAATATATTTAAATAACTACCTCATTATTTTTGGAGGAATATACAATTACTTTGTAATAACAGAGTGATTATTGGATAAATATATAAGGATACATCTATGTGCAGATATATACATATGTTTATCCTTATATATACATATATATGCTTATATATGTTCATATATATAGGTATGCTTATATATTTATCCGGTAATCACTCTATTATTACAAAGTAATGGTTATTTCTCCAAAAATAATGAGGCAGTTGTTATGTAAAACAATAACATAAAAAATTCTCCTCAAAATGAAACACATCCATATTTTAACATAATTGCAATTTGGTCATATTGGTTACACTATATAGGTAATATTGATTTAGAAGGACACATGTTTCAGATCTTAGAAAAATTCCATGTAACAAATTCATCATGCCTCCACCTCCCTGTTTCTTTCTTGGTTACACTGTACATATTGTTATCACTTCACTATGTATAAACTGGTCTATCAATGAATATAACATTTTTTAAATCACTGTCCTTGTTTCATTCTTTTTCCTAGCACTTTCTTGGTAGTTGGTATTCACCATTCTAACCCATATTTGGGAAGACAGAAAAATTTACATATTCTTCATTTTGTTGTATCTGTCCACCTAATGCTTTAAAAATCAAATTATTAACATGCAGGATAAGTCATGTGAAATAGCAGCTTCTTGGTTTAATTATAATCGTAAAGTTTTTTATGAATCAATGTTCACGTATTCAATCATTTATCTTCAGAAATATCTTCTTATATTAAAAATTCAAATGTGAGACTTTATCTCCTTTATGATTTTACAATGTCTGAACTTCTTTATAATCTATTTTAGACTCTAAAGGCTTTGTAAATATATTGTCATTGTTCTCTACTTTAAAGTTTGAATGTAATATCAATCTTTATAGAAGTCTCAAAGCAAACCTCAAATTAAGTTTTTGGTTGTTTTAGTTACTTCTTACATGCATTTCTTTCCAAGTGTACATGAAAATATTAGGTTGGTGTAAACGTAATTGCAGTTTTTGCCATTAAATGTAATGACAAAAACACAATTACATTTGCACTAACCTAATAGTTATTAGAAAGATGGTGGTTATACAAATTAGCCCTTTTTCATCACACAATTTCTTCTAAATGTATATTTTCAAGCATCTTAGTAATTTCTGTGGCTGAAATAGAGAAGCTAATATTTTCATTAAAAAGTTTTCCGAAAACCTCTATCTCTTTGTCTCTACCACTGCTCTTTGGATTTCTCTAAAGATACACCGGCATGCACAATAAATCTATTTATCACAAATATAAAAGTTCCTCAAAGTTCCAGTGTGTTTATGTCTAACACTACTGCTCTATAAGGCACCTATTAAACTTCAATGTTTCTTTAGTAATAATGATACATTTGTACCTCCACCTATCCATATTCCCATATTCTCATACAATCACCCCTTTTAAAGTAAAGCCTATATTTAAAAAATAACCATTACAGATTGTGAGTGCAGTCTAGGATCACATAGCCAAGCTAAAGGCTAACTGGCCCACCCACAAAGTAAATGTGAGACAGAGGGCTCAGAATAGACATGCTCTAGCCAACTAGTGCTGACAGACACCAACAGATATAATCAAATGTTACACATTTGTGTTTGCACATGGGACAAATATTTTTCTTACAGATCTATACTTTTGATGATTCAAGCTACAGGGTAAGTTGTAAAAAAATGTCTTTTGCCTATCTACATTACTTAATAGTATCTTCTTGTAATAGATACCTGTTTTACACCATTTTAGTAGGAAATCAATTTGTCATTCACTTTCATTTTCTAATGCAGTAGTCCAACCCAACCCAGAATGCATTATTGATATGGAAATGAGTGTAATTAGCAGCGTAAATGATCTGTTATTTATGATACAAGTCAGAGCAGTAAATCACCATTGGTTCACTATCATTACTATGCAAATAGAAGAAGGCAGTTAATGGTCCATGTGTTAAAAACAGGCCACTTGCTTGCTCATTTGCAAATGAAAGGCAAGGGTCAGAGTTTAAGGTAGAGATGACAAGTTTATCATATTGTCAGTACTGGTACTTGGACTTGAGAAAACCAAGACACACCAATAATTATGCTAGTTTTAAAAGTTACCTCCTTTCTCTACTATATATTCTGCCTTGAACCTATTCTTTCGGCACCTTTAAACTTATTTTTGGTTTCCTGTGATTTGCACATTCAAAGTGGAAATAATTGTGAGAGTGCATGTAAGTGTTTTGCACTGTATGAGATACACTTTATGCCATATAAGAAAAACACACTATTATGAAATAAAATAGTATCATTGGTCATATAATTCACTTCCTTTTCCTACAAATAAATTTTATTTTCCTGTAAGGAGAGAAACTAGCAATCATTTGAGTAGTCAGAGAATAAAGGAAATATTAGTGAACCTTACTGGAAATTATTCAGTATACCTAAAAAGAAATTGGTCTGCCTGTCCTGGTTGCTCTCTTTTTGTTTAATATTCCAGGGAATGCGAGAGCTTGTGGGGAAACTTGAGTGCGTTAGCAGCAGGCCAACGCTTGCCTAGTGAAATGGGAACAAAGGCAAGACACATGAAAAGCCAGAGGAGGAAGAGGGATTGAGGGCAAATGCAAATTCTGCAAGCTTCACTTGCATAGATTTGATCATTTTTTAAAGTATTTGAAAGACTTTCAGAAATAGAGAAATGAGGAAGGATAATAAGGCCTTTATATTGAAGGTATACATAGAAGAAAGGATCACAGTCTCACATAAATTATCTCCATTTTTGCAAAGTATATAAATGAAACTGACAAGTCACTTATGAAGTCTTATTTTTGTTATTTTATTAAGCTATGGATTCAAGAATGATATACAAATTGGGCAATAATTTTATATAAAGGAAATGATAATACATTTAAATAGTAGAAAATGCTTTTTCTTATATTAATATTTTTTCTTAAATTATTTGTACAGAGTTGTTGGACCAATGCTTTAGATCATCTTTCTTAGGTTATCATCTTACATTTTATAAATATTATATTTTTCTTTAATTCCAAGGAAAATAGCTAGGCCATTGAATGTCCATGCCTCACTGGTTTTTTTCAAAGATAATCTTCTCTTCCTTCTTGGCTTTTGCCTTTGAAACCTTAAACCAGGAAGAAAGGTTATATGAGGAATATGAAAAAGTCAAATCCATAGTACCAAAGAGTGAAATGATAGTTGGCAGGGGCTGGGGAGGAGAAAACGAGAATTAGGTGTTGCTAATCAATGGGCATAAAGGTTCGGTTAAGCAAGATTAATAAGAAGGTCTACAGATCTGCTGCAAAATATTGTACCTATAGCTAATAATATTGTACTGTATACTAAACATGTAAGAAAATAGGTTTCACATTGTGTTCTTGCCACAGTAAAATAAAATTTAAATAAGTAAAATAAAATCTTAAGTCCAGTGAGAAGTTTAACAGAGGAAAGGTAGATGGTTTTGGGGTGAGCCCATGCATTTGTTATCAAGAAGAGAAGAGACAAGTGCATACTCACTAAGTTTGGGAAAGGAAGGGGCATCTGTAGGCATAACAGATAGAGGGGACCAAGTTCACTCCCAGGCAGCAATCTCAGGAAATGGACTGAATTCAAGGGAGGATTATGTACTCCCCAGTGTATCAGTCAGATTCCCAGCAACTGGCTGAGACATTCAAATTAAGATAATTTAAAGAATGTTAATATAAAAGTTATTAATTTTAGGGGTTTGGGCAGTGTAAAGAAGTTACTAGGAATAGTGCAGGAATGAGAGCAGTTTATTTGAGCTGGCATTAACCCCAAGCCCAGCAAGACTAAAGCAGGGAAGAGAGAGACTACAGAACGAGGAGAAATTTATAAACGCAGCTTCCTTTAGAACAGCAATGACCTTCCCTTAAAAGACACAGATTAAGAAGATCTCACAGAGAGGGAACCAGGGAAACAAATACCCAACTTCCCTGTCCTTTCTCTCCCTCTGATTTCCTGCTGTGGCTTTCCAAGTGGGTCATTGGACAATCCTTAACAAAACCCAGAAATTACAGGAGTTTACTGATAATCATCCACACAGGCCAGCCTTCCAACAATCGGAACACAAAGCCAGGATTTCTGAGGACGCAGAAAACTCCACTGTGACAATTATTTTAAAATAAAATGTGAAAATACTTAAAACTGTTCATTATAATTTGAATTAATTGGTTCTATAATTAATACTTGTTATAGTTTGCCTTCTATACTGAAACATTAAGTTGGAAGGGAAGCAGAAGTAATGGGATTCATACATATGCAGAATTGCATCACTGCTTTAAAATGAAATGAAGATGAGAGAACCACTTAAATATATATTATACTTGTTGGACAGATTAAATAACCCACTTTTGCTAAAATGTAACTGGTAAAGAAGAATTGATTATGAAAGGAACTAGATTCAGGTCTATTATTTATTATTTAGCTTGGCTTTCAATATTAATTGTTTTTCTTCTTATACTAATACATGTGCTTTATAAACATATATAGAACGTGCTTTACTTAAGTGGGAACCACGTGTTAAAAATGCATAAGTAAAATGTGGCTAGCAGTCATATTATTAAAATCTACACCATGTACATATCAAATATCTTATTTAAGCTAGAATAACATTTTTAAAACATAAAACCCACTAATAAAGAAAAAATTCTTAAAATGAAAAATTGCTTTCTACAGTCAGTTATGTCTCTTTGCAGGTTGCATTTACTTGCACGCTGGCTTTTTGTTGTTTTTTTGAGAGGAAGTCTCACTCTGTTGTCCAGGCCACCAGAGTGCAGTGGTGCGATCTCGGCTCACTGCAACCAACATTTCCTGGGTTCAAACAATTCTCCTGCCTCAGCCTCCCGAATAGCTGGGATTACAGGCATCTGCCACCATGCCTGGCGTATTTTTTGTATTTTTAGTAGAGGTGGGATTTCACTGTGTTGGCCAGGCTGGTCTTGAACTGCGTGCTGTTTTTATATTCGAAGAATATTATGTTGTATACATATTGAGATTCCATTACAAATCTTGTTTAGCATGAGGCAGCTAAGTCACTGACTACAGAGTTATTTTCTGAAAGTATTCAATTTCATCTTGAGAAAGCATGAGGAAAGAAGTGGGCGATGAAGGATAGGGGGATGCAAGAGAGAGTGAAAGGGAGAGACAGAGGCAGGGACACAGAGACAAGGAGACACAGAGACAAAGACTGAGATTGTGGTATTGAGTTTTAACGACCTTGTGCCCCCCGACCTGGTCACACTAATGTAAATAATAAATATGTGGTTGCAACGCTTTTTCATAGAAGGAAACAGACTTATTCCTGTGTCTCTTGTCATATCCTTAATGATGATGTGTGAATTTTTTATTCAGACTGATTGACAATGATTCTCTCTTTGACAGACCTCTCTCCAACCTCAGGATCCTATATCCAGGAGAAGGAATGCCTACTCAGCATCTGTGTTTGGATGGCAGGTAGCATAATAAGCACAACATGTCACATGAACTCCTGATCTCATGGTCTATATGCTCATCTAAACAGCTCCTTTATGATCTTCTTCATCTCATCTCAGTTGATGGCAACGCCATCCTTCCAACAGCTCATATAAAAAAAAATTGTAATTACTTTTATTCTCTTTTTCTTTGAAATTTCACAACATATCTCTCAGTAATGCCTGCAGGCTCACTGTACCTTTAAAATGTATACAGAATCCCATTGCTTCTCACCACCCCCACTGCTTCTACTCTGGATAAACACAATCTCTTACTTGGAATGTTGCATTTGCTGTTGACTCTGTTCAGTGTATTCTCAACCAAAGAGTAAGAGTAACCCTCACTGAATGTATATCAGATCAAGTCACTCCACCTCTCAGAACTCCTCAATGGCTTCTTCTATGTTTGAAAATAAAAGCCAAAGTCTATTACATACCATTCCTTCCCCTATTATTCTATGATGACATCTCTCATGACCCTTGCATTTTCTTGTCCCATCAACATATAGCATTAACTATTTCCTTGAACAGAGTCACTACGGGGCCTTCACACTTGCTGTTTTATTAGTCTGCACCAGACTTTCACCAGTATCTTCACCTCTCTCAGATCTTTACTCATATGCCACTTTTTCAGTAAATCTCTCCCTGGGGCACCTTATGTGAAACTGTAATCTCCCAACATTCATTACCCTCTTTCCTGATTTATTATTCTCCATAATACTTATATTCTAGTCCTCCATATATTTATTTTGTCAACTTTTAAGAAAATACAATCTCTACCAGATCAAGGATTTTTAACTACTTTGTTCATGATTGTTTTCCACTGATTAAAGCATGTGTTGAAATGAATTAAAAGGCAGATGACATACAGGACATCACTGTCTTTTTGTAACCCAGGTTGTCTGTTCTAAGATTGATCTATCTCTGTTGCTATCACCTAGAGGGATGGCCTTTCCTGAAAGGAGGTGAAATCTAAAATTCTATGGTCATAACAAAATACTAATTTTTTTATGCGTGTTAATGAAAATAAACACAATTTTATAATTAACAAACACTATTTTAGACAATAATTGTAAATGCCTTTTCTTCCAAAGTGTAATATTAAAAAACTTTAACATTAAAGTTTTATGTTTCTGTGAAATATATTACTGGTTGCAATTTGCTTTTATTTATTTATAAATATATATATTTTATTGCACTTTAGGTTCTTGGGTACCTGTGAAGAACATGTAGCATTGTTGCATAGGTACATACATGGCAATGTGGTTTGCTGCCTCCATACCCATCTCCTGTATCTGGCATTTCTCCCCATGTTACCCCTCCCCAACTCCCTACCCCACACTGTCCCTCCCCTAGTCCCACCAAACAGACCCCCGTGTGTGATGCTCCCCTCCCTGTGTCCATATGTTCTCATTGTTCAACACTCACCTATGAGTGAGAACATGTGCATGCCTGTAGTCCCAGCTACTCAGGAGGCTGAGGTGGGAGGAATGCTTGAGCCCAGGAGTTTAGGGCTGTAGTGCACTATGCCAATCAAATCTCCGCACTAAGTTCAGCATCAATATGGTGACCTCCCAGGAGCAGGGAACCACCAGGTTGCCTAAGAAGGGGTGAACTGGCACAGGTCAGAAACAGAGCAGGTCAAAACTCCTGTGCTCATCAGTAGTGGGACCACACCCATGAATAGCCACTGCACTCCAGCCTGGGCAACATAGCGAGACCCTGTCTCTAAAAACAAAAGAAAAACAAAAAAAAAAAAAAAAAAAGAGAGAGAGACAACATGCCATGTTGGATTTCTGTTCTTGTGTCAGTTTGCTAAGAATGATGGTTTCCAGGTCCATCTATGTCCCTACAAGAACAGGAACTCATCCTTTTTCATAACTGCATAGTATTCCATGATGCATATATGCAACATGTTCCCTGTCCAGTCCATCATCGATGGGCATTTGGGTTGGTTCTAGGTCTTGGCTATTATAAACAGTGCTGCAATGAACACATGTGTACATGTGTCTTTATAACAGAACGATTTATTATCCTTTGGATATATTATAATCCCAGTAATGGGATTGCTGGGTCAAATGGAATTTCTATTTCTAGGACCTTGAGGAATCTTCAAACTGTCTTCCACAATGGCTGAACTAATTTACACTCCCACCAACAGTGTAAAAGTGTTCCTATTTCTCTACATCCTCTCCAGCCTCTGTTGTCTCCAGAATTTTTTAATGATCACCATTCTAACTGGAATGAGATGGTATCTCAATTTGGTTTTGATTTGCATTTTTCTAATGACCAGTGATGAGCATTTTTTCATATGTTTCTTGGCCTCATCAATGTCTTCCTTTTATAGTGTCTGATCGTATCCTTTGTCCACTTTTCTATGGGTTTGTTTTTTTCTTGTAAATCTGTTTTAGTTCTTTGCAGATTCTGGATATTAGCCCTTTCTCAGATGGGTAGATTGCGAAAATTTTTTCCGATTCTTTTGGTTGCCAGTTCACTCTGATGATTTTTTCTTTTGCTGTGCAGAAGCTCTGGAGTTTAATTAGATCCCATTTGTCTACTTTGGCTTTTGTTGCCAATGCTTTTGGTGTTTTAGTCATGAAATCCTTGCCTATGCCTATGTCCTAAATGGTTTTGCCTAGGTTTTCTTCTAGGGTTTTTATGTTGTTAGGTCTTATGTTTAAGTCTTTAATCCATCTGGAGTTAATTTTAGTGTAAAGTGTCAGGAAGGGGTCCAGTTTCTGCTTTCTGCACATGGCTAGCCAGTTTTCCCAACACCATTTATTAAACAGGGAATTCTTTCCCCATTGCTTGTTTTTGTCATATTTGTCAAAGATCAGATGGTTGTAGATGTGTGGCATTGCCTCCAAGGCCTCTGTTCTGTTCCACTGGTCTATGTCTCTGTTTTGGTACCAGTACCATGCTGTTTCGATTACTGTAGCCTTGTAGTATAATTTGAAGTCAGGTAGCATGATGCGTCCAGCTTTCTTCTTTTTGCTTAGAATTGATTTGGCTATGTGGCTCTCTTTTGGTTCCATATGAAGTTTAAGGTGGTTTTTTACAGTTCTGTGAAGAAGGTCATTGGTAGCTTGATGGGGATAGCATTGAATCTATAAATTACTTTGGGCAGTATGGCCATTTTCACAGTATTGATTCTTCCTAACCATGAGCATGGAATGTTTCTCCACCTGTTTGTGTCCTCTCTTATTTCCTTGAAAAGTGGTTCATAGTTCTCCTTGAAGAGGTCCTTTACATCGTTTGTTAGTTGTATTCCTACGTGTGAATAGCAGTTCATTCTTGATTTGTCTCTCTTTAAGTCTGTTATTGGTGTATAGGAATGCTTGTGATTTCTGTGCATTGATTTTGTATCCTGAGACTTTGCTGAAGTTGCTTATCAGTTTCACAAGATTTTGGGTTGAGATGATGTGGTCTTCAAAATATACAATCATGTCATCTGCAAATAGAGACAATTTGACTTCCTCTTTTCCTAATTGAATATGCTTTATTTCTTTTTCTTGCCTGATTGTTCTGGCTAGAACTTCCGATACTATATTGAGTAGGAGTGGTGAGAGAGGGCATATTTGTCTAGTGCCAGATTTCAAAGGGAATGCTTCCAGTTTTTGCCCATTCAGTATGATATTGGCTGTGGGTTTGTCATAAATAGCTTTTATTATTTTGAGATACGTTCCATCCATACCTAGTTTATTGAGAGTGTTTAGCATAAAGGGCTGTTGAATTTTGTTGAAGGCCTTCTCTGCATCTATTGAGATACTCAGGTGGTTTTTGTCTTTGGTTCTGTTTATGTGATAGATTATGTTTATTGACTTGCATATGTTGAACCAGCCTTGCATCGCCGGGATGAAGCCTACTTGATCGTGATGGGTAAGCTTTTTGATGTGCTGTTGCAATCAGTTTGCCAGTATTTTATTGAAGATTTTTGCATCCATGTTCATCATGGATATTGGCCCGAAGCTTTCTTTTCTTGTTGAGTCTCTGCCAGGTTTTAGTATCAGGATGATGTTAGTCTCATAAATGATCTGGGAAGGATTTCCTCTTTTTGGATTGTTTGGAATAGTTTCAGAAGGAGTAGTATCAGATCCTCTTTGTATGTCTGGTAGAATTCAGCTGTGAACCCATCTGGACCTGGGCTTTTTTTGGTTGGTAGGATATTAATTGCTGCCTCAACTTTAGCCCTTGTTATTGGTCTATTCAGGGTTTCAACTTCTTCTTGGTTTAGGCTTGGGAGGGTGCAAGTGTCCAGAAATTTATCCACTTCTTCCAGGTATACTGATTTATATGCAGAGAGTTGTTTGTAGTAATCTCTGATGGTTGTTTGTATTTCTATGGAATCGGTGGTGATATCCCCTTTATTGTTTTTTATTACATCTATTTTACTCTTCTCTCTTTTCTTATTTATTAATCTGGCTAGTGGTCTATTTTGTTAATCTTTTCAAAAAACCAGCTCCTGGATTTAGTTATTTTTTTAAAGGGTTTTTGTGTCTCTATCTCCTTCAGTTCTGCTCTGATCTTAGTTATTTCTTGTCTTCTGCTAGCTTTTGCGTTTTCTTGATCTTGCTCTTCTAGCTCTTTCAATTTTGATGATAGGGTGTCAATTTTAGATCTATCCTTCCTTCTCATGTGGGCATTTATTGCTATAAATTTCCCTCTAGACACTGCTTTAAATGTGTCCCAGAGAGTCAGGTACATTGTGTCTTCATTCTCGTTGGTTTTGAAGACCATCTTTATTTCTGCCTTCATTTCATTGTTTATGCAGTCAGCATTCAAGAGCCAGCTGTTCATTTTCCATGAAGTTGTGCGGTTCTGAGTTAGTGTCTTAATCCTGAGTTCTAATTTGATTGCACTGTGGTCTGAGAGACTGTTTGTTTTGATTTCCGTTCTTTTTCATTTGCTGAGGAATGATTTACTTCCAATTATGTGGTCAATTTTAGAGTAGGTGTGATGGATGCTGAGAAGAATATATATTTTGTGGATTTGGGGTGGGGAATTCTCTAAAGGTCTATTAGGTTTGCTTGCTCCAGATCTGAGTTCAAGTCCTGGATATCCTTGTTAATTTTCTGTCTCGTTGATCTGTCTAATATTGACAGTGGAATGTTAAAGTCTCCCACTATTATTGTTTGGGAGTCTAAGTTTCTTTGTAGGTCATTAAGAACTTGGCTTTATGAAGCTGGGTGCTCCTGTATTTGGTGTGTATATATTTAGGATCCTTAGCTCTTCTTGATGCACTGATCCTTTTACCATTATGTAATGCCCTTCTTTGTCTCTTTTGATCTTTGTTGGTTTAAAGTCTATTTTATCAGACTAGGATTGCAACTCCTGCCTTTTTTTTTTTTTTTTTTGCTCTCCATTTGCTTGGTAATCTTCCTCCATCCCTTTATTTTGAGCATATGTGTGTCCTTGCATATGAGATGGGTTTCTTGCATACAGCATACCAATCATTTTTGACTTTTTATCCAATTTGCCAGTCTTGTGTCTTTTGATTGGGGCATTTAGCCCATTTTACATTTAAGGTTAATATTGTTATATATGAATTTGATCCTGCCATTTTGATGCTAGCTGGTTGTTTTGCCCACTAGTTGATGCAGTTTCTTCATTGTATCAATGCTCTTTACCATTTGGCACGTTTTTTGGAGGGGCTGATATTGGTTCTTTTTGATGTTTAGTGCTTCTTTCAGGAGCTCTTCTTTCAGGAGGCCTTGTGGTGACAAAATCTTTCAGCAGTTGCTTGTTCATAAAGGATTTTATTCCTCCTTCATTTATGAAGCTTAGTTTGGCTGGATATGAAATTCTAGGTTGAAAGTTCTTTTCTTTAAGCATATTGAATATTGGCCCCCACTGTCTTCTGGCTTGTAGGGTTTCTGCCAAGAGATCCACTGTGAGTCTGTTTGGCTTCACTTTGTGGGTAACCCGACCTTTCTCTCTAGCTGCCCTTAGCATTTTTTCCCTCACTTCAACCCTGGTGAATCTGACAATTATGTGCCTTAGGGTTGCTCTTCTTGAGGAATATCTTTGTGGTGTTCTCTGTATTTCCTGGACTTGAATATTGGACTGTCTTGCTAGGTTGGGGAAGTTCTCCTGGATAATATTCTGAAGAGTGTTTTCCAGCTTGGATTCATTCTCTCCATCACATACAGGTACACCTATCAAATGTAGATTAGGTCTTTTCACATAATCCCCTATTTCTTGGAGGCTTTGTTCATTTCTTTTCATTATTTTTTCTCTAATCTTGCCTTCCTTCTCATTTTATTTCTTCAAGTTGATCTTCAACCTCTGATATACTTTCTTCTGCTTGGTCAATTCGGCTAATGAAACCTGTGTATGCTTCGCCAAGTTCTCATGCTGTGTTTTTCAGCTCCATCAAGCCATTTGTATTCTTTTCTAAGCTGTTTATTCTCATTAGTATTTCGTCAAACCTTTTTTCAATGTTCTTAGTTTTTTGCATTGGGTTAGAACATGTTCTTTTAGTTTAGAGAAGTTTGTTATTACCCATCTTCTGAAGCCTGTTTCTGTCAATTCATCAGACTCATTCTCCATCCAACCTTGTTCTCTTGCTGGTGAGGAGTTGTGATCCCTTGGAGGACAGGCAGTTAAGTTTTGTGTGTTTTCATCCTTTTTGTCCTGATTTCTTCCTATCTTTGTGAATTAATCTACCTGTGGTCTTTGTAGTTGATGACTTTCAGATGGGGTCTCTGAGTGGATGTCTTTTTTGTTGATGTTGAAGCTATTTCTTTCTGTTTGTAGTTTTATTTCTAACAGTCAGGCTCCTCTTCTTTACAACTGCTGGAGGTCCACTCCAGACCCTGCTTTCCTGGGGATCACCTGCAGTGGCTACAGAACAGTAAGGGTTGCTGCCAGTTTCTTCTCCTCTTATCTTTGTCCCAGAAGGATATCCACCAGACTTCAGCCTGAGCTCTCCTTTATTAGGTGTCTCTTTGGATATATGGGGGTCGGGGAGCTGCTTGAGGAGACAGTCCATCCCTTATAGGAGCTCAAGTGCTGAGCTGCGAGCTCTGTTGTTCCATTCAAAGCTGCTGTGTGAACTTCCTAGTGGTTTTGTTTATAGAGGTATAGTTAGAACTACCTCGGTAATGGTGGGCTACCTCGGTAGTGGTGGGCTGCCTCAGTAATGGCACATGCCCTTCCCCTGACAGAGCTGGACCATCCCGGGTCCAGCTGTGGTTCCCGTGAAACTCTGAATCCAGAGCGTTTCAGATTGCTGGTCTTTGTGGGGGTGGGACCCACTGAGCCAGATCACCTGGCTCCCTGTTTCAGCCCCCTCTTTTTCAGTTGAATGGGTGACTCTGTCTCCCACGTGTTCCAGGCGCCAGTTGAAACAGCACCCAGATTTGTTTGAATTTTTGTGCAGAGACTTGCTGCACTGGCTAAAACAGCTGTGCTGGAGATTCGTGGTGCCTTTCCGCCTGGGAATCTCCTGGTCTGTGGGCAGTAAAAATTTGTTTGGAAATGTGGTGAGTTTTCTCTCTGGGAACTGCACTCCAGAGCTGTTCCTATTTGGCCATCTTGGATCATCTTCTTTTGCAATTTGCTTTTAAGTTATTTGTAATATGATTAAATAGTAAATAATTAGGATCACAGTAGTATATAACTTTTGTAGCCAACTGTGAATCAGTTTATGTCTAAAAATTTAATGGGTGTTCTGTGTATAATGTGATCAGAGGTGCACCATGCTAAGTCTTAAATAAATTGACTTCTGTAAATATAGCCTTAATTTTCCAATTTTAAGGCAACATTAGACTTTGATATGTCTAAATATCACCGATAGCAGTAATTAGCACTTATATTAGCTGAGAATTCATTGATAAGGATCAAAGTAGATTTTTAAATTATCATTGCAAATTATGAAACTCTATTTTCAAGAAATACATTTTACATCATTAACCCACAGAAGTTGTGAAAGGTGAAAAATTTTTTAAAGAATGATTGAGAGGCATCCTTTACTTTGCCCATTCACTAAAGAATCACTTGTGTAATTAACTTGCCTCATCTCTTCCCTGAGTTATTCAGATGGTCAGTGAAAATAGTAATGGCAGCCACAAACTTCTGGAATCATCTCCAAGTCTGATGATATAGTATTATGTGGTATTTTCTACCACATAAACAAACCTCTAGAACATATAAAGGGGTATCTACTGCTTACATTTGTAACATTAAAGGGTTATATGTACCCCTTCATATGTTTCAGAACTTTGGTTATTTGTAGAAAAGTCATTTATAACATATAAATCTGATACTACAGTATAAAGTGTTATATATTATGCATTCTTAAAGCACTATATTTTAGAAATATAAAATATATTTTAAAACTGCATTTTGTAGCCTTCATATTAATATTTTAATATGAATATAAAGGATAATTTTTTCTAAAACCTTCTACTGACTGAAATTTTTACAATGGATTTTGTTATTCAAGTTTCAGTTTCCATCAATTAAGTGTGAGAATTCATATGGAATCTGTATAAAAGAAGAGAAAGTTTTCTTTTTACCTTTCTATTACATGTAGGACTTTTCTTCCACTAAGACTAAAATTTTCCTTTAATAAATTAAGAAATCACTGGTTAATTTCAAATTTCTTACCCCTGCAAAAAGTATACATGATTTTGAAAAGGCCAACATGTCCAATCACCTGTATTTTTATAGACAGGAAAGTATTCACATTTAAAATTTGTCAAATTACAAAATGCTGCAAATGGTATTTCTTTAATACAACTTTCAGGCCTTATTTATTCCTCACTCGCATACTACCAGTTTCTCAAAAAGAACAGCTGATCTGAGGAAAAAAAAATAGGTCCTTCACAATAGTTTTTTCTTAGAATTCTGAGTTATAACTATATACAGGTCACTGGTAGTAAAAAACTTAGCTGTTAATATCTTAAAACATTAGAAAGTATCATCTATTATATCTTGATTCTATAGGAAATCAGTACAAAGACACAATAATCTTCAACGTAACAAATCAAACACATTGAAATCTCTCTATGTTGGGGTGATTAATGAACTCTATGTGTGGCAATGTGCATTCAAATTCAAAGCCTGTTTACCAATGATTTTGTCATGCACTCCAGTAGTGTCATTACACAGAAGAAAGATACCCAAGGAGATACTTTAAGCTTGAGAATTGTTTTCCTCTTTTCAGCTGTTAAGCTACCTCTCAGGAAACCAATAATTCACAAAGTGAAATTAAGCAAGGTGACTCAATTATGTGACTTTATGTTGCAGTTCCTGTACATGCTTTCCAAAAGCATATTAGAGATCATTTTACTCCTTAGGGGTCAGAAAGAGAATAACCAATCTAAAATAGAATTTCATAGTGTGAATTCATATCCATGTAATCTAAATTGTGTCCTCTGGAGTTTTAGAGACCACTAACAGTTAAAGCATAGTGAATATAGTGAATTCTGAAATCTCATGAATGAATGAATACAAATATAATTCCGTATGACTGGAAACTGTTTGAATTAGATAGTTGCCAGAAAGCCAGAGATATGGTCAAGTGAAAATGTTTTACCTAAAGTACCTAGATGACACTTATATATACTACAAGTCTTCTTCTATACCTTAAAACATTAAGTCAAATTGCCAGAATTTGTATTTTCCCTATATAATTGGAACATCAAAGGATTAAAGAACACAGATATTTTTCTCACATAGAATCTCAGGTTGCCTTTGGGGCAAGGGTTGGGGTAGTATGGGAGGAAAAATAACTACACTGCTTTTTACCATAACTTGGAATCCATGGAGTCAAGAGGCATCACCCATTTATGTATACACATAGAGACACATTTACCTAAGAAACTTCAAATTCTCAAAGGGATTCTCTTGTGGCATGCCTAGTTTTAAGAATCAAAATATGTTCCATTCTCCTTTAAAGTGCCAGCACACACTTCTTTTGTAATCTCCTAATATGGAATCGGAATACCAAGGTTCTACCTTCCTCTATTACGTAGATCATTCTTACTACAACTGAGAAGAGCAATGTCAATGCGCAGCTATTCTAACTTGCCTATTAGATTAAAATCTAAAATACCAACAAGTTTACTTCTCAAGATTTTCCATCTTTTATCCATTTGCAGAGGGAATTTTTCAAGAAACAAATGATTTAAAGTCCAGATTTCTTTGATCTGAAGCTGAACTCAAAACTTTTTTCTACTTAGAAGCATAATAATCAAATAACTGAAAAAATTTGTTAGGCATCCATTCTTATTTCTTGTAGGAAAGAAACAATTTCATTTCTAAGTCTCATAGGAAATTTTCTTTAAAGCTATGAGTTTAGAAGAGAAGATCTGAAATCAAGTCCTGACCAGAGGAAATTACAAAAGAGATGATGTTGATATTTCTCCTGGTGCCCTCCTGTTTTCAGTGCCCATCTCCAACCATACCACTTAATCTGCAGAAGAAATCTTCTCTAGGCCTATTACCACACATCTTGATATCCAAGTATTTCTTTCTAGTTAAGGGAATATCAAGGGAGTTAATGTCATTCTCTGAGTCGCCTCAAGGACTTACAAACTATAGACTTGATGTTAAATTTTGGACACCATATATAATCCTGGGCAACACTTGTGGAGAGAAGGAAAATTCTACACAATATGAACACCTGCTTATTTTGAATATATAATGTTGCCTTTCTCTGGAATTCTAAACGGTGATATCAAGAGGCCCCTGTTTATAAGAAACTAACAAATTCTTGTTAATTTTTCTATCAGAGGAAAGTGGAATAAATAGCATAATTAGAGGAAATCTCTGGTACAATAATAAAAACATGAATAAAGCCAATTAAAAAGCTAAACTTTATTGTACACACACTATATCTCTCTAGATGAAGTCTTTTCCATGTATTTCCTAATTTACTCTTATTTACTCTGAGATAAATGTTAATATTATCTAGATAAGAAAACACAGTCTTAAAATTAGATAGGCTCAAGCTGCAGACCTAGGATTTGATCCCAGGATTCTCTGATCCCAAAGCATCAGCATTGAAAAATTATATTTTAATACTATGTACATTGACTTAGCACTTGTAAATTTATATTTAATATTTTGGTGAGAGGAAAAAAAGAAATAATAATCCTTTAGTGTGTCCCAGAAAGTTCCCAGATATGTCAGGGCTTAGAAATGGTTCTCTATTAAGAATCATGCTCAATGAATAGAAAATTCAGTATAGGGCCCAAGACAACAGAGTAACTATAACCATAAAAGCAGGAAGATGTGCCATAAAAATTTGTCGATCATTGTATATAACATAGAGAAGACCAGAAATGTATGAATAAATTAGTACATGTAATCTCTAGAATAAGTTTCTAGTCAACACTGCCAGCCATATAAACAGGACATGGTAAATAAAAAACCTCAGAAAAAGCAATCAGTAAGATCTTAAAACTGAACTGAATCAATTCATTTAGAAAGTAAAAAGTTTAAATCATTTATAAATCACATATTAAAAGAAATAAATATGACATCATTCTACAACTGAAAGACAAAAAATTTAGAAAGGCATATTATGTCCAGGGAGGCATGGCTGACATCACCAAATATGATAAGAAAATATACTACAATAATTAAAAGACTCAGACACCTTACACTGATAGGTTATTCTATTTCCAGGGGAAATGTACTGATATCTCCTCAAGAGAAAAAAGAATAAGAAATATTTACTAAGTAGCAATGTGATCTTGTGTCAATCTCTGAGAATTTCATTTCTTCTTTCTATGTCTCAGCTTCTTTACATTCAAGTTTTAAATACAACAGTTTTATAGAATATTATTTGTCATTTTTTACATATGGGAAAATACATAAGTGAATTCTATAGGTATAAAGCTCAAGTTAACAAAAGTTAAGGTTGGCATAATAAAACTCAAACTATATTTGCCAGTAAACCTTAAAACAACAATCCATGAACATAAGTAGAATGGCCAAACCTTTCTCAAACAAAAGAAACTTTTGCAGGTTAGACTTAAATCAAATGCTTCATCATTAATTCCAGCAGGCAAAGAAAGGAGGTGGGTAGAGCACACCACTAGAGACAAGAATAGGTTGGAGGCCAGGAAAACCACAGGTTACAAATGGGATCACTAGAGGCTGGAGACCAAGTAAGCCAGAGGTTTTTAGTACAGTGAAGCGAGTAAGGCTGGAGATCCCAGGGCCACATAAACGCAAAAGACTGGTCGCAAAGCAAACTGTACAATCTCAGGGCAAGGTAAATTATCTACAATAAGGAGATCCAGAAAAACTGGGCAAAGACCAAAAGACTTGCATCATGCCCATCCTTGGTGCTCTTTATTCTGCATTCATCCTATTAAGAACTGCTCCTAAATACCGTAAGTTTGGCTTGGAGAATACAGAGAGACTACTAAACAAGCAGTCTGCTGGAGCTTATTCTAGCTCGCCGGGATACAAGGATTTCCCTTACTCTTACCTGCTCTCAAGCTCAAGGATTTTGCATTAATGGTAACATTCTCAGCTGGAGCATGAACTTGGCAGTAAAACCAGATGGCTTATGTAGCAATTTTTGAATTCTAAAGAGCTATAATAACTAGAATTCTGCTTGCCTTTATAATATAAATAGAAGACTTCAGAAGGTGGTAAGCCTTTTAACCTATGCTCCTTATATTCATGTTCTGTTAAATAATAATAATAAAAAAACCATGAAGATCAGTCAAAAGCAAATTTTTAGGATAAACTCATTTTCCTGGTCCTCTCTGCCTAATTATGCCCCCTTCCCCGCTAAAAGCTCATAAGCATTCTCTTTTGTATATGCTACAGAATAATGTTCAAATGCCTTTGTAGGTCACAAAAGGAAATCCATAAACCATTTCTGAGGCATAAAGTAGCCACTTTTTGCCTTGCTGTTTATGCCACAGAAATGGTGCACTGTCTATAGTCTTTTGTCCCCACCATTCCGTTTCTTTCCTCCATGACTTTTATTCTATTATTTCTTCTATTTAGAATACCTCGTCTTCCTCTTCATCTATGTTTTTCTTTATAACTTACCTTAAAAAATCAACTCCTCAAAGAAACCACCGTGATATTTCATCAAAATCACTCCCTGGTTTCTCAGACTGCCTACTCATTCTCTAGTTCTGCTTACATAGTATCCTGGGCATAAATTTAGCCCTATGTACCATGTCATTTCATAAGTATCAGTTTGCATGTGTTTAGAGTGAGTTTTATATCTATGAGGCTAGCCCTATGGTGTCTCTGCTTTTTTGTTTTTTTTTCTAGACTAGAGATCATAATTCAGATAACATCCACCAGGTAAATTTAATACATATTTATGTCTGTAAGGACAGATGTGATATAACATTCTGTAATAGGAAGAAAAAAAATGTGTTTTGGAGCCAGACTTAGATGTTATTCCTAACTTTAACTATTGCTTACTATATACATTTTGGTAAATTACTATCTACTTTCAGTTTTCTTCACATTTATAAATACCAGGAGAAAAATATCATTAAATGTTGGTTCTTATATCTTATAAAAAGCTACTGGCAAAATGTCTGTTGAACAAATAACAATCATTTCTTTTAAACCATAAGCTCCTTGAAGGTAAAGGATAATGTGTTGTGTGTGTATGTGTGTATGTGTTTTAAAATCTTCAACAACTAGTAAGCACACAGTTTGTGATATAATATGTGTACCCTATAAGTATTTGTTGAGTAAATTATTATGAATAAACACAAACATAAAACAATTATAAGTTAAATTTCTAATAATCCTAACTTTTGAAAATATAAATTGTATTGAATGAATGGAAGAACTGAATAAATGCATATAAAAATGTTTTTAATAATATAAACACTTTACTTAGCTTCCCGTTAATCTATATGTTTAATGTAATTGCAATCAAAATTACAACCTGTTAATATGGTAGTTTTGGAGGAGGGACAAAATTTGAGAGATTGATATTATCATTAAACCAGAAGAATAAATAAATACAAAGAGCCATTACAGCTTTTAAAAGTTAAACATTATGATACTGGCTCAAAGACAGACAAATAGAGTAAATAAGCAAAATAGAGAATCCAGAAATAGACTTATATATCTTTGTGAATTAAACCTGTTAAAAGTAGCATTCCAAACCAGTGAGACATTGTGGGTTTTGGAATAAATTGTGTTAGAATAACTGGATGCCCTTTCAGTATTCAGAGAGACCAAGTAACTATCCAATAATCACATTGTTAGAAAGTAAGTAAGCCCTAACTTTGAAAGGAACACACTTTCAACAAGTTTCACGGCTTCTCAAGATTTGCCTTAGAAAGCGGGTACAAGTTCTTGCTGAGATAGGCTCAAATTTACAGATGAGTAAAATGATGCCAGAACAGGTAAAAGACTGCCTCAGGTTATCCTGCTAGTGGTTATGTTGCAAGAAATATAGCTGGAACACCTAGCTTATCAGCACACAAAATTAAATATTCTGCCTGACTTCTACATTTGTAATAAAATGTATCTCTAACTTTAATTTCTAGGGTTTTCCATTAATTCAACCAAGTTATGAAGACTTGATCTTGCTCAAGCATACCTCTTTAATACACAAATTCAGCTATGACAAATACACCTTCTCCAAACTTAATATCTATAAGGCATCCATTGAATTCATGGATTCAAGGATACGCCTTTCCCCTGATGTGGGGGACAAAAATCTACCCATTCAGGTTACTAAGGTATGAAATTTTGCTGCTATAGCTTTGGTATTTTAATTTAAAACTGTTCTCTGTTGTTGAAATGCATTATTTCTGCAGGTATGAATCTTACAAAACATTGGTCATGTGTGACTATGAAGAAAACAATAATGCCATACAAAGTTTCTGGTGGGGAGAGGATAAGAAAGTTTTGGTTTAATAAAAATAATCAGAAACAGCCTCCTTGAGGAAGTAACATTAGAATTTATTCTAATGAGATGCAGGTTGTCATTCTGACACCTGAAGAAAGTATTTAATAATAAAAAAATATAAATGTCCCATATAAATGCCCTGAAATTTATTAGAAATAAGCACATTTCACAGTTGAAAAACAAAAATATGGCCAGTATAGTAGCATGGTAAATCATGGGTAGGGAGATGTACTTGAGTACACTACCAGAGAGATACTCAAGTATTAGAATTTGGTACCCTGTAGGATATAATAATGAGTTTGCTACTCGAATGAAATCTTGAAGGTTCAAAGGAGGATTTGTGTGCAACATATTTACTAGAAAGACAGTAACAATACCATCACTAACTTATCCAAAGAGAAGTAGATTAAGTAATATTTAATTAGCCAGGATGTTTAATACTGTCAATTTCATTGGACTGAAGGATACAAAGTATTGATCCTGGGTATGTCTTTGAGAGTGTTGCCAAAAGAGATTAACATTTGAGTCAGTGGACTGGAGAAGGCAGATCCAGCCTTAATCTGATGGGAACAATCTAATCAGCTGCCAGCAAATACAAAGCAGGCAGAAAAACATGAAAAGAAAAGACTGACCTAGCCTCCCAGCCTACATCTTTCTCCCATGTTGGATGCTTCCTGCCCTCGAAATCACACTCCAGATTCTTCAGTTTTGGGATTCGGACTGGCTCTCCTTGCTCCTCACCTTGCAGACAGCCTATTGTAGGACCTTGTGATCTTATAAATTAATGCTTAATAAACTCATATATGTATTAGTTCTGTCCTTCTAGAGAACCCTGACCAATACATCAGGGTATGTGCAAACTTAGCATATAGTTAATTTTTAAAGAAAAAGTAAAATTCAGCATATTTGGAAAACACGTGCTTCACTAGTTTTCTAAAATCTGGTAATTTTACCACTGGAGGAAATATAATTTAGAGTTAGGTAAAGCTGCAGTTCAATTATCGAATGGAACTGAGAAGTAATAAGCCTAAATCATATGTTTCTATTCAATATATTTGAAAAGTGTCACTGGGAGATAATAGGAGGAAATAATATGATGAATTATTTTGTCAGGAAAGGAAGTCAATGAAAAAAAAATACTAATACCAAATTTTTCAAAAGGTCAAAAAATACATTCCACCTAACATTTCCAGTCAACTCCTCTACTTTTTTCTACAACAAGCTGTTCTATTTTTTAAAAAAAAATGCGACTAAGTTAATAAAGAGTAACAATTACATTTTCCCAGAAAAAATTCAAGATTTCCACCCTCTCTTTTACATGAAACATGTTTTTCATAAACATTCTTGAGTATCCTTTAAAGTTAACAGTGTCCATCCTGAACATTTTGCCTTTCATCTGTATTAAATTAATTCAATTTTCAAAGAAGTAATCAACATAATAAGCACTATGATACAGGTTTAAGAATTATAGAAATAGTAAGTAAATATATGGATATTTTAATACACATTGCAGTCATGGGCCAATATAAGTATAAAGCTAATTTTCTTTCACTTACATAGTACACTAAAATGTAACTCTTCATAAAAGAGAGTGTGTGTGTGTGCACGTGTGTGTGCATTCAACATGTGCAACAAATATTTCTTTCTTCAACACTGGCCTTTAAACTGTCAAACCCTGATATTGTGTTCTAATTATTCTCATATATGTGACCTTTCACAAAAAAAGCTCTTCAAAAATAGTCATTACATGAAATTGAATCAAATCACATTATTATTTGTCATGAAGTGGAATTCAATATCACACAGAATTTCATGTTACACCATCCTGTTTCAGACTCAAATCCGTGGCTTCAGAGGTATTAATAACTGATATATTCAAAATATTCCATTATGAGAAAATATTTAATATCATTTCTTTAACTGTGTCTCTGAGATGATATTATCATGACATTTCAGTGTGTAGGTACTCTTTTAAGGTGTATTTGAATACAAACAAACAGTAATTATTTGAATGTATGTGTCAAATCTAAATCTTTGTCCCTACTGTTTTGTGTACCCAACAAAGGAGCCTTCCAAGAAAGAAGACTGGAACAGATATGCACATGAATTGGGTACATCAGAATGAAATGTCTATATAATTTTTAAAATCAAACTGTTTCTAAACACTGTTGAAAGATTCATTTCAGCCTTACATTTGCTAATCACACAAGATGTTACAGAATACCACCATTTGTTATCTACAAATCCAAAGAACAAATGAATAAACTGTATTCAGTCATGTGTATAATCCTCCCTTAGCTGATTCTCAGTGCATTGTAGCATAGTGGGAGCGTGGCTTTTTCTTCCTCTTCTCTGTAACATATAAAAGGTATTAACTTTCACTTAAAAAGGAAATAATGAAAGAAAGAAGCAGCGGCTTCTGTTGGTACATAAACACCAGGCATGGAGATTCTATACTGCATCCTAGGAGAAACCAGAGAACCAAAATAATGAGCTTAAAACCTCAGATATCTTTGTTTATGATTCAATTATTTGAAAACAGTTACTGAAAGAAAAACTCTTACGTGATGCTAGTATATTCTCCTTTGTAATATGTGCGGCTTTGTTTATTCATCCCAGATATTTGTCTTTATTTTAATTGCTGTTAAGCTCTTTGCTGGAGGTTTTATAGATTCATCCTCTCATACTCTCAGGTTTTCTATTTGGATTTTGTAGATTGTGGTCACTGAGGTTACATTTGCTTTTTGTCTTTTATGTTTAGCTTCGTTGCCTCAAACTTTTCTTCCCACTGAATGCATATGAAGTCATTTATCTCTTCATATTTCTATTAAGTCTAAGCACAGATTGTATGTGTGTGTGTTTTGTTGCTTGTTTCTTTCAACAGAAGTGAGGCTTCTCTCATTCTTTCCTAACTCATTAAAATATCCAGATTTCTTTTACTAGTGCTTATTTCTTCTTTATCATAGAATAGCACAAAACATCACCACTAATGTATTACTTTGAATAGATTTAGCCATCTATTGATTGTATCTCAGAAATGTATTTCCAGTTTGTTATAAAATTAAATGCACATTAATCAATTAATATACATCAGAATTATTTTACTACCAATGATAACTATCAGCAGACTTCTGGAATTTTGATGCTAGGAAGAGGGACAAAATTTACTAGACACTAGCTGTTTGGTAATTTGTGATTTAAAAAATCCATTTATACAATAGCAAGTAAATGTTATTAAAAGAAAAAGCTAATTAAGTGAAATGTGCATTTCTGTTAAAGGATTGAAGGCTGTATAATTACATACAGCTTTCCCCATTGAGATGATAATGATAAATATCACTCTAAATTACAGTTACTACCATATTTTTTACAATCTGGTTTGACTGCATTTTATAATTTTTATTATTGCTTTTTCATCATTATCATTATTTGTATTTACCTAAGCTTCTTTGTAGACTATATTAGCTATTCACGGCGCATTAACTTTTGACCCACAAGGGCAAAAAGTATCAAATTCTGTTCACTGATCCATGATCAGCACGAAAAATGGCATTCATAGGTATAAAATATTCTTGGACAGGTACCAGGCTTGGATGAACACCCCCTACTATCACAAACTTTTTTATTATAATTTATAATATAGCTACTGATATAATTAATACAGCCACAATATACACTTATTGTAGGTTTGGGGTATATGTAAATTTTTGTAAGCTTACTGTAATATCCACTCTTTTTTCTCCCATTCAAGACATTAGCAGAAAGAGCATAAGTTATGGGAATGACCTTGCCTGTACACTAATGCCTTTAAAAAGGAGTGAATCATTTAAAAAGTCTAGTTACAAATTACTTGCTATGCACTTCAGAGGTGAGAATGACATCCTGGTGTGCCTCATGATCCTGAGAACCACTAAATCAGAGTTTATTTCAAACACAGCAGAAGAAGAGGAATGGCAATAATAACCTGAATGGCAATAATAACCTTACTGGTAACAGAATGGGGAGAAAGAAATGGCTATATCAATGTCCTTGTGATAGGTAGAATAATGGCCCTCCAAAATGGCCACACCTCAATCCTTGTAATATGTGACTATATTAACTTACATGGCAATTGATATTTTACAGATGCAATAAATGTAGGGTGCTTGAGACAGGAAATTGTCCTTGATTATCTAAGTGAGGCCAATGTAATCACAAGGGTCCCTTTATGAGAAATAAAAAGACAGAAAGGTCAGAGTTAAGAGGAGATATGAGGACAGAAGCAGACTGCAGTGATGAGATTGCTGGCTGGAGGCCATAAGCCAAGGAACACAGATAGATAGGCACTAGAAGCTGAAAAATAAGAAACTGATATTTTCTAGAGACTCCAAAAAATGCAATTGTGCCGACTCCTTGATTTTAGTCTAATGGAACCTATTTTGGACTTCTGACTTCCAGATAACATGTGTGTTGTTTAAGCCATTATGTTCTTAGTAATTTGTTAAAGCAGCAATAAGAAACTCATATGGTCTTAAAACCAGTAAAAGCATATTAGTATATACTGACTGTATCTTTTGAATGACTTATTGCCTAATAAGAATTTTGTTGATAATGACTCCATTGCAGAGTTAATGCAGGAAGATTTCAGGCAAGAAAAAAAAAAAAAAAATGGCCAGGCATGGTGGATCATGCCTTGAATTCCAGCACTTTTGAAGGACAAAGCAGGAGGAGCTCTTGAGCCGAGAAGCTTGGGACCAGCCTGAGCAGCATAGCAAGAGCCCACCTTTACAAAAAAGTAAAACAGCCAGGCATAGTGTCACATCCCTGTAGTCCCAGCTACCCAGGAGACTGAGGTTGGAAGATGGCTTGAGCCAAGGATGTTGAGGCTGCAGTGAGCCAAGATTGCACCACTGTCCTCCAGGCTGGTGGACAGAGCAAGACTACATCTAAGAAAAAAAAAAAGAAGAAAAAAAGGCAAGGAAAAAATCTTGTGACAAATAACAACATGAGTATTTGCCTTGTATAAATGGAGTTTCTGTTTGTTTGTTTGTTTATGCTTTTGTTTGTTTTGAGACAATGTCCCACTTCTGTCACTCAGACTGGAGTGCAGTGATGTGATCATGGCTCATTGTAGCCTCAATGTCACGGGCTCCAGAAATCCTACCACCTCAGCCTTCCAAGTAGCTTGGACCACAGGTGCATGCCATCACTACCATGCTAATTTTTGTACTTTTGGCAGAGATAAGCATTCACCCTGCTGCCCAGGCTGGTCTTGAACTCCTGAGCTCAAACAATACACCCATCTTGGCCTCACTAAGTGCTGGGATTACATGCATGAGCCACTGTACTTGACCTATAGAAAAAGTTTAACTGACTACTTCCTTTACCAAATCAGAACTAACAATTTGTTTTTTTCTATTTTCCTTTAACTGCCACACAGAATGATAGCTACTCCTCATGAATATGTGAAAATTAAGGCAGTTTAAAATTCGAGTGAGTAAATATAAAATATAAATATATTATTTCTTTTAAGAAAAAAATCTAACTGCAGTTTTAGTTACAACAACTTTACCTATTTAGTAATTTTAACTTAATTAAATCTATTTTCTTTGTGATGACCGTTTTTATAGAAAACTGTATATATTTGGTGAAATTGACCACTTCTAATTTTTTAGATAAATATTCATCTTACAGTTCAATTATTCTATTTTAAAAAGTATGAACTCTCCTTATTTTTTCTAAATTATGAATATTTAAATATTCATTCATTTGAACTGTAAAACAGTATCACAGAAATTGTTTTTCAAACAGAAAGCGACATATATAACATATTTTTATGGATACAAGATATAACATTAGTTTCCTGCTGTATTTTTCTCCAGGAATTCTTAAGACACATATTTTGAAAAGAAATAATGTTGCATAGATGATGTCATATACTGGCTGCACATTACTTACGTAACATTTCTTAATATACAAATTTATCTTTTATATATTAAAGGAAACAACTGAGGGGATACTATCAGTTGCTGTGTGGTCCCCAAATATTTATGGCTGAAAAATAAAGGCAGGCACTGATTCTTACGTGGTGCTAGACAAATAAACAGAAGACACTATGAGACATTCCAAATGAGAAAATGCTTCTAGACTGAGGGCTGTTTGCCTACAGATTAGCAAAAAGTTACATGAAATTGAGTATTTAATATTATATAGTTTTATACCTAATATTCATATTCAAAATATACACAAGAAATTTAAATGTATAGTAGTCTCCATATAGTCTGTCTACAATGTGCTCAGGAAAAGGAAGATCATTTGTTCTGATAAATCTATCAGGTCTTAATACATTAGGTTTGTCAGTCAACAAATATTTATTTGAATTATTATATACTAGGTTCCTTATTATGAAGTAGAAAACAGAGAATGAAGAATATTTTAAGAAGAATTAGAGAAGGAGGCAGCCTTTTTTATCTCAATCCAGTTGGGGAGAAGGCCATGAAAATAAATGTTTCTATAGAATTATTGAGGATTATAACAAAGACTTGGTATATGAATAAACCACAGATTTTCTGTGAAGCTGAAGAGAATTTCATTGATAAGTTGATATCTGAGCTGTGTTTACAAAATAAAAGTTTGAGAAAAATTTATAGCCATATCTCATAATGTTGGAAAAATCATAAACTACTTGTTAAGATCATTTGACAACAGATAGAATTTAGTGATTGAAAATATGCTCAACTGGAATTGACCAAATGGATATAATCATGGCTTTGTCCTATGTAATGGACAATTTGGTCCATTTGTTCAATTCCATTTGGTGAATTCCAGTTATGATCAGCTATGACCACCTGTCCTCACAAGTTTGGATGCAGTAAAAAATCAAATTATATAGTAATCAGTAAGCTGGTGTGGATTAAAATAGAGTAGCAGTTTCATTAGTTATTAATTTTAACATAGTATTAAAATTGACACATACCCAGTTGATCTCTAATACTGTTTTTAATAACAGTGCTATACAAAGAAGTTGCAGCAAAACTAGAGAACATATATTTTTAAAACTTCACCACTTCAAATACTATTAACTTTAGTGCCTGAAGTAATGTACCAATACTTTCCAACATTTAAGTATAGCTGAACATCAACCATGTAGTAAAATACTACACTGCAAACTTAAGCATACATTCCTTTCATTTCTGTCTAGTTGCTACAGGGCGCAGCTATTCATATCTACAAAGCCAGTTAGATTAACATGTGAGGAGCGACTGGGTTGAAATGAAGGTTGCATCACCAGAGAAAGCACATAGCACAATAGAACAAGAGAGGGATTGTCTCAGGCACCTCTTTCCTACATTGCATGGCTTGTGAGTGTGCAGGTTTTTGGTTTTTTTTTTTTTCAGATATTTATCAGAGGCAGTTACTATCATTCTTTTTGTTGTAGAAAATAAATGGATAGGGGTGGGGAAAATGTCATGAGTAGGGCAGAAAGTTATGTGTGGAATGAAGGGGGAGGATGATGGGAGGGAATAACTTACCAAGGTTCTTTAAATCATGCCAGCTTAATGACCTTGCATATTTTATTAACACATACACTTTCCAACCCTCAGAGAAACTTAAAGGCTTGTGACAATGTCAGTCTTCTGAAAAGATTAAAGTATAATTATTTTAAACTTAACATTTTAAAATAAGTAAAAATAACATTTAACAGTTTTGTGATACCTTTGTATAGGAAAACATTTATGTCAACAATTCTGATCAGTTTACAGATTACAATGTTTTAAACTACTACACAAATCCAAATGTATAAGGGAATATGACCTAAAAACCAAAAACAAATTTAACTTTCCTTGCCAACGCGTAAGTCAGTGAAATTTAACAGTAGCTCAGGACATCCTTACAGGAATGCATGGGAGGATGTCAGTAGGAAAATTAGAGTTTAATTGAAAAGAACAGAATCTGTCATTTTAATGTACTCAGACCCACATATTTAAAAATAATTTTCATATATAACAATATATATGAAAATAGAGCATTTAAAAATACAGCTTATGATTTGCTTACTCTATATAAGAATAGAAGAAACTAAGTTTAAAATTCATTTGACCAATTAATTCCTCTCCAGAGCGCTTGTCTACATATTAGAAATATTAAAATGAGAGATAAAAAAATTAAAAGTTATTTTTAAAACATAAATATTGTAAGACATATTATAATTATTTGCATTCAAGGAAATGTAAAATGGCTAACACAGTTCTCAAAACTGTGTAATTTGTAAAAGAAAAATTTACATCTCTGTTGCATTGGTTAATTTATCTTACTGGAACAAATAGACCCTACAATGAGATAAAACCATGTTCACATTCTTGATCTGACATTTTAACATTGTGTAACTTGGAGCAAATCACTTGTCTAGTCAAATACTTGTTTTCAACTAGAAAACAGGGATTATATCTATACTCACAGGATTGTTATGAGGATTATGTGAATATAAAAATATTATATGATGATAATTAAGTATCAAGATTATAATTCTATAGCTGTTGCTTCTTACATCTTCCCCTTACACTCTCTGCATATAGACTCTAACCCTTGCAAGTCTACTTTGAAAAGAAAGACCTACATTGATTTCTCATTTAAGGTCCATGGGACAAAAAGAGATATGCAAAGGACCTCAGTAAGAAGACAGAAGTAATACAAACTCCTTCTGCCTTCAAAAATTAAGATATTCAAGATTGCACACAGGCTGTATCTATCTACCAGTTGTACTCATTGATAGAACAAGCAACAGAATTTCCAAAAGCAAATAACACATGATTAACATTGTGCTTGTTAAGTTGTGTTCTGTTTTGTTTTTAAACAGGGTTCTTATTTAAATATATGTACTGCATAGATATCTACCAAAATTTCATATTAGCCTAATTTCTTTTGTTTCTCTGAGATTTTTGTTAAGTAATTTTTCACCTCTTTGTTTAGCAAACTAGGTATGCTTTTCAATGTTTCCATATGATTATTACAGCAGGGTTTTGGGTTATTGGTATTTTAAAATTTAAAAATAATTTTATCTACTTATCATAGATATGTATTTATACATTGCTAAAAGAAATCATGAAATGAGAACATAGGACTACAGATTTTAATCATGTTTAGTATATTAATCAATCTGTCAGACATCTTTGACACAGGGTCCTAAAACAAGTATTTTCTCTCTTCTTTCTGGAATCACTGGGTACATGAATTGCAAATCTTCTATATATGATAAAATACTATATTCATTAACTATTTTTTTTTTGAGGCAAGGTCTCACTCTGTTGCCCAAGATGGAATGTGGATTGCAGTGGCAGTGGCACCATCTTGGCTAACTGCAACCTCCACCTTCTAGGCTCAAGTGATTCTCCTGCCTCTGCCTCCCAAGTAGCTGGGACTACAGGCGTGTGCCACCATGCCTGGCTAATTTTTGTATTTTTAGTAGAGACAGGGTTTCACTGTGTTGGCCAGCCATGTCTCAAACTCCTAACCTCGTGATCTACCCGCCTCAGCCTCCCCAAGTGCTGGGATTACAGGCATGAGCCACCGCGCCCAGCTACACACTTTAACTTCTATAATTTACTGTGGTGAGGCACTAGGAAGTTGGCAATTTGTCTTCTTTTCCACTGAGAAGACAGACTAATTTAAGATGATTTCTCTTTCACACAACCCAAAACATGCTGTCATATTGAAAGACTCAATGAATGCTTAGCATGAAAATGTCAATTTAGAAAGCTAGCTATTATCTGTGGGTTTTCCCACCTCTATACTTGATATATTTCAGAGGAGAATATTTATGCATAAACCACAGACTTTGTTTGAATCTCTATAAGAATAGGAAAACTTTTGATTTGTGAGCTCTTGTGGAAAAATGAAAATTATTTCTGTAATAAATAATATTTTATCTGTTCTAAAATAGCTTAATGATTCCCATAAGTCTATTACAAGAACTCTTCATTAATCAGAAGTTTCACTTCTAGTAGATATAATCATAATCTATTACATTTATATTTCCTCCAGTGCTAGGAATAGGAGTAGTAAATAGGAGCAATGTTATCAAGTATTGTGGAGAGCACACTCACTAGTTAAATCACTTTCACTCTAGGTCTGTTTCCACATCAACAAAGTGAAGCAGTTGGACTCAATTTTTGTTAAAATCAACTTGATTCTATGGTTCTTTAGGGTTTTTTTTTTTTTTTTTTTTTTTTTTTTTTTTTTAACTCAGGAAAAATGACTGCCATGTCACTTCATTTTAGGAAAAACCATGTGTGACATAGCTTATAAAACAGAATGCAAAGTGTCAACACTATTAAGATATTAAGATGTCATATTTATTTAGCACGACAAACTTGATCCAAATCAAATAGGCCATGAGAAATTCTGGATCTTCCCTCCTTTGGGGGCTAAGTCATAACTTAATGGACCTTGCTGCTATATTTGAACTGAGGACCTCATTACCTTTTCCCATTCATAGAAAAGTAAGGACTTTTGTTTACATTATGATATTTTCTCATTTTTCCTCCACCTTTCCAACAACCTGATCACCTTCAAGGGGTTATTTTTTAACACCTACTTGCCTCCAAGGATGTAAGGCTTCAATTATTCAATCACCCATTATGCTTATTTCCATTCTCTCATTAGGTGATCTCATGTATAAATTTGCATCACCTTACTAATCTTATCCTTTTCTCAGTGTCAGTAGCAGCCTCTAGCCCTGAGCCAGCCAGAAGAACTTCCTGCAATGATGAAAATATTCTATCTCTGCATTGTCCAATACAGTAGCCACTAGCCACATGGCTGGTGAGTATCTAAAACGTGGCAAGTAAAAAACCGAATGAGAAACAGAGTATTTAATTTTGACACTCTAAATTCCTTCATCTTAAAAAAAAAAAAAAAAGTCTTGCTGTGTACTAAGTTCTTCCTGCTTTCCATCACCAATAATAGAAGGAGAGATTTTGTATAAAACTTTCTCTCATCAAAGAGAAAACATTCTAAGCCTCATATGCAAACTCTATATTTTTACTTCATTGGATAGAAAAATGAGTTTGAAGTTTTAGTTTTTAAAATCTTAGTTACAAAGAGAAGGGTAATATGTTTCCATTTATCCTGTAAGAATAAGTATGAAACAATATTTTGTTAAAATATAACATTTATTCATTTATTTGTTTAATAAGTATTTATTATGCACTTACTATGTTCAAGGGACCATGCTAGGTGCTGGGCCTCCTGCAGAAAAATAAATGATCATCCCTGACCTCAACATCTTTAATGTAATGGCTTCTTTTGCCAAGCCATCTGTCTTTTTCTTAATTATTATTATACTTTAAGTTCTGGGGTATATGTGCAGATTGTGTAGGATTGTTACCTATGTATACACATGCCATGGTGGTTTGCTGCATCCATCTCCCCATGATCTACATTCAGTATTTCTCCTACTGTTATCCCTCCCCAATCCCACCGCCCCCTGCTATCCCTCCCTTAGCTCTCCCACCCCCAACAGGCCCCGCTGTGTTATGTTTCCCTCCCTGTGTCCATGTGTTCTCATTGTTCAACAACCACTTATGAGTGAGAACATGCAGTGTTTGGTTTTCTGTTCTTGTGTCAGCTTTCTGAGAATGATGATTTCCAGAATCTTTCTTTTTTGGTTTAAAATTTCAGGTTTATTGCACTCTTGAAGTAATTTTTTTTTTTAAATCAGGGAAAAAAGCATAAATATTTTTATGTTATGAAAGTAATAGTTTATCAAGTAAACTGTAGTACATACTTTCTCTAGAGTATTTTTAAAATTAAATCTGATATTTTTATAGCAACATATTGCAGTGAAGAGAATGTAATTTCTAAAAACAGCTTCAAAATAATTCTAACTCCCTAACATAAAATAAATTGGTACAAAGAATGACAATGACATGTAAATTCAGAAAAGCTTGAATTGATGTATTTCAGTTTTCTCAAACTCAGTACAAGAAAACTATATTGCAGTCATCAGAAAATATGGCATACCTTAAATAAGTGTAAAATATTTTTGGAGTACAAAAACTGATGGGATAAATACAGTACAAGATTAAGTGACAGGTAGAAGAAATAGAAATCTGTAAGAGCTGATTAATTATTACAGAATTGTACTCTCAACTGATTGTTCTTAAATATAAAAAGACTGAGTCTGCTGTTTATAAATACCACAATGCTTCCTTCATTAGTTATCTCTGTCTTTTAAAAAAGTAGAATACGAGGTTGATTAATTGTGAAGGTTAGGAAACAAATATTCTGCTAGGAGTTTTTAAATGTAGAACTAACCCACAACTAAAACAACAGAAAAAGTATAGTGTCATTTATATTTATGGGATACAATTTTTGCAGAGCTTTTAAGGGCAAGAAATGTTTTTTTTTTTAAATCAATTTCTGTAAAAACATATAAAAACAACATATATCCATGCAGAATATTAAAAAAAATAATTATTGGCAGTGTGTTCAACAATATGTTATCCAAAAGTAATTGCAAACTGCAATTTTCCTATTAGGTAGACAGACAAAATTGATTATAATGGCTTTTTTCCTCCTGAAGCTAAATATTCCATATTTTATATGTTTTATTATATATGAGGTTTTCTTTATAACTTTTCCCCAAAGTCTGCCAAGCTCATCTACCACTGTATTTACTTGACAGGTGCTCCAAAGGATTTTTTCACAGAAATGTGTAATAACCTTCATTATGCCAACTTCAAATGGTGAAACAGTAGGGGTTCCTAAAACACATTCTAGTAATCTTTAATGATATATCACAAAATACGTATTTTTAAATGTGTGTATAAATCATTCCTACATCTATTAACCATTTTAGGTTAATAGAGACAAATGTTGTATTTTTTTTTTTGCTCCAAATATATATTTTTAAACCAAAAACCAGGAATAATATAAACAAAATCTCTTAGGATTTTAGAGTCCCCCAATCATAGGACATTTCTGTTCTCTTCCTTCCTACATGAATGTTTGGTGGTTTAATTTTCTTTATGCAACCACCTACACTATCTTTCAGATATTTCCACCTCCTTCTTTATGGACTGTTCCAAGTTTTCTTATATATTACTTGCACTGTTGTCACACAGAGTATCCTCTCAGAAATGGATACCCCCAAGCTTTCTACAAAGGTGATAAGCTTCATTTCATGTTAATTGCTTTCTTGCTCATTGTCTTGTGATATCTCCAGAATTAATACCATTAAATCACTACCTGTCAGTCTATTAGCATAATTTGGCTTAATTACTTCTATATCTGTTATCTTTAATATTCACATTAAAATTTATTCAACATTTTTTAAGCAATCCAGACAATTTTCTCCATGAATTCCTTTCTTCTTGGCCAGAACCATTTGAAAGGATGATTGAGATAATTCCCTGGTAAAGAGTATAGACTAGAATTGGGCCTATATGTGAAATCAAAACAAAATATTCTTTTTAATTTGCACTAATATCCTAGAATCAAAGTAAAGTCTTGATGTTGAAGATGATTTTTTAAAATAGCATACTGGTAATATCTATTTTTCTAACAGGCAGCCTCGTAATATTTACAAGAGTATATATATTTTTTTTTTGCTAAGGTAAATATTTACTATTTGCTATTTTTATTACTCAGATTAATAGTATTATATACAAAGTATTCACAAAATAATGTTCTATTTTATAATTTAATAGGAAATAATCAGTTATTGTTCTGCCTGCCTTGATTCCCAAAAGTATTTTTTAAACTAATTCATATCAACAAATATTATTAGATATCTACTATGTGTCACATACTTTGCCATTTGCTGACCATACAAAAACAAAGCAAAAACATTTAGAAAGCAAATGAGTGGAGCAGGAGAGAAAGGTTACAACAAAGATTACAACTGTAATATCTTGAAAGGACCATGCAAAGGCAGCTAAGGGAATAATTCATTTTTTTTAGGGAGTAGGGAATCAGGGAAAAAATGGTAAGAATTCTCTTTTTAGTTATGCTCTGAAAGATATGTGGGAATCTATAAGATACATATGGTGAGGAACAGTGGATTCCTGTATTCAAGTAGAGAAAGGTGCACATGAGAAAGTGTGTCATTTGTTAAAGAAACCCAATTTAGCAATAAGAAATGAATCAGGCATATACAGAGAGGAAGATGAATCTTGAAAGGCAGAATTCCAAGAGGCTATAAAAGACCTGTAGGCTGTGCCTAGAAATTTGGACTTGATTCTCTGGGCAGTGATAGTTTTAGGCTCAAGAGTCACACAATCAGGTCTATACTGAAAAAAAAAAAAAAAATCCTTCGAGCATAGTCTAAGACAGATTCAATGGGGAGAGGGTGGAGAAACCAATTTGGGACAATGTATTATTATAAAAGTTCCAGACAGACACTACTATGGACAACAAATAAGGCAGTAGAAGTTAAGGGAGAGAGAAGCAGATGAAGAGATGAAGAAAAAGATTAGAAACAAAAATTAATAAACTTTGGAGATATATTTGGGTAGAAAAAGATGATGATAATTTTCAGGAGTGTCTTAAGGAGAAGAACACACCTTGTTTATCTTTGGACCTGTTGTGTAGCACAGACACATTATAGGAATTTAAATGGGTTGAGAATAAATCAAAGAGTTACCTTCAATCTTACCATCAGACATTTATTAAAAGCTCCATATTTTCATTCAGTAATTAGGTCCTCTGGATAACCAAAATAGAAAAGGGATTTAAGCATAATCAAATGTTTGACAAGTAAATTAGCACAGGGTGATTTCTGAGGATGTATATCTGAATGCTTTGGGCTTATATATAAGAAAACTTTAACCTTCATATATGAAAACATTATTAGTCTGTGCTCTTCAAGTTGTTCTTTTTTTCTTTCACAGTATTAGATGTACACAGAATACTCCCATAATTTCATCAAGTTAGTTCTTTCCCTATACACAACTGTAAATGTATTAAGGTCAGGGTGACAACCTTTGGTAATCAAAACACACTAATATAAAATACAAATAAAATAAAATACAAAAAGGAATAAATTTAAAGAGAAAGTGAAATATCTCTAAAAGGAAAACTATAAACCACTAATGAAAGAAATTAAAGAGGACAAAAAAATGAAAATACATCTCATATTCCTGAATTGGAAGTATTAATATTGTGAAAATGACCATAGTACCAAAAGCAGTCTTATATTCAATACAATCCCTCTCAAAATGCCAGACATTCTTTACAAATTATTTTTTTAATTTTTGTAAAGAACCACAAAAGACCTCAAAAAGTCAAAGCTATCCTGACCAAAAAAGAACAGTGCTAGAGGCAGTACACTACCTGACTTCAATATACTACAAAGCTGTAGTAACGAAAATAGCATGAAAATGCCATAAAAACAGACACATAACCCAATAAAACAGAATAGAAAACACAGAAATAAATCTGTGTATTTACAGCCTGCTAATATTCAGCAAAGGCACCAGAACATCCATGGGAGAAAGGACAATCTCTTCCATAAATTTTGCTCGGAAAATTGGATACCCATATGGAGAATAATAAAACTAGACCCCTACTGATATGATTTGGATCTGTCCCCATACAAATCTCATCTTGAATTCACATGTGTTGTGGGAAGGACCTGATGGGAGGTAACTGAATCATGAGCGCAAGTCTTTCTCATGCCTTTATCTGATAGTGAGTAAGTCTCACAAGATATGATGGCTTTAAAAAAGGTAGTTTCCTTGCACAAGCTCTCTTTGCCTACTGTCATTCATGTAAGACATGACTTGCTCTTCCTTGCTTTCACCATGATTGTGAGACATGTGGCACTGTAAATCCAATTAAACCTCTTTCTTTTGTAAATTTCCCAGTATCAGATATGTCTTTATCAGCAGCATGAAAATGGACTAATACAGTATATTGGTACCAGGAGAGTGGGGCATTGCTGAAAAGATAGCCCAAATTATGGAAGACATTTTGGAACTGGGAAACAGGCAGAGGTTGGTACAGTTTGAAGAGATGAGAAGACAGGAAAATGCAGGAAAGTTTGGATCTTCCTACAGACTTATTGAATGGCTTTCACAAAAATACTAATAGTGACATGAACAATAAGGTCCAGGCTGAGGCGGTCTCAGGTGGAGATGAGGAACTTCCTGGGACCTAGAGCAAATGTGACTCTTGATATATTTTAGCAAAGAGACTGGCATCATTTTGCCACTGCCCTAGAGATTTGTGGAAATTTGCACTTAAGAGAGATGATTTAGGGTATCTGGCAGAAGACATTTCTAAGCAGCAAATGTGACTTGGGTGCTGTTAAAAGCATTCAGTTTTATAAAAGAAGCAGAGCATAAAAGTTCAGAAAATGTGCAGCCTGGCAATGCAATAGGAAAGAAAATTCCATTTTCTGAGGAGAAATTCAAGCTGGCTGCAGAAATTTGCACAAGTAATGAGGAGCCAAAGGTTTATCACCAAGACAATGGGGAAAATGTCTCCAGGGCATGACAAAGGTCTTCACAGCAGCCCCTCCTATCACAGGTCCAGGGTCCTAAGATGAAAAAGTGGTTTCATGGGCAGGGCCCAGGGTCCCTATGCTGTGTGCAGCCTAGGGACTTGGTGCCCTGCATCCCAGCTGCTCCAGTCACGGCTGAAAGGGGCTAACATAGAGCTCACGCCATGGCTTCAGTGGGTGCAAGCCTCAAGCCTTGGAAGCTTCCAGGTTGTGTTGATACTGTGAGTGCACAGAAGAACTGAGATTTGAGAACCTCTGCTAGATTTCAGAAGATGTATGGAAACTTTTGGATGTCCAGGCAGAAGTTTGCTGCAGGGGCAGGGCTCTCATGGAGAACATCTGCTAGGGCAGTACGGAAGTGAAATGTACAGTGGGAGCCTCCTCACAGCATCCCTACTGGGGCACCATCTAGTGGAGCTTTGAGAAGAGGCCCACCATCCTCCAGATCCCAGAATAGTAGACCCACTGACGGCCTGTACCACGTGCCTGGAAAAGCCACAGACATTCAACACCAGCTGGTGAAAGCAGAATGGGAGGTAGGCTGTACACTGCAAAGCCACAGGGACAGAGCTGCCCAAGACCATGGGAACCCACCTCTTGCATCAGCATGACTTGGATGTAAGACATGGAGTCAAAAAAGATCATTTTAGAGCTTTAAGATTTGTCTGCCTCACTGGAGTTTAGACAGGCATGGGGCCTATAGCCCCTTTGTTTTGGCCAATTTCTCCACTTGTAATGGCTGTATTTACCCAATGTCTGTACCCCCACTGTATCTAAGAAGTAAACTAACCTACTTTTGATTTCACATGCTCATAGGTCGAAGGGACTTGCCTTGTCTCAGACAAGACACTGGACTTTGGACTTTTGAGTTAATGCTAAAATGAGTTATGACTTCGGGGTCCTATTGGGAAGGCATGATTGGTTCCAAAATGTGAGGATGGTAAGTTGAGGAGGGGCCAGGGGCAGAACTATATGGTTTGGCTCTGTGTCCCCACCCAAATGTCATCTTGAATTCCCATGAGTTGTGGGAGGCTCCTGGTGGGAGATAACTGAACCATGTGGGCCAGTCTTCCCTGTGTTGCTCTCCAGTAGAGAATAAATCTGACGAGATCTGATGGTTTTAAAAAGAGTAGTTCTTCTGCAAAAGCTCTCTGTCTTTGCCTGTTGCCATCCATTTAAGATGTGATTTGCTCTTCCTTGCCTTCTGCCTTGATTGTGAAGCTTCCCCAGCCATGTAGCACTTTAAGTCCAATTAAACTTCTTTGTTTTGTAAATTGACCGGTTGCCCAGTGTTAAGTATGTCTTTATCAGCAGTGGGAAACTGACTAATGCTTCTACCACATGCAATAACCAACTTTAACTGGAATAAAGGCATAAATGTAAGACCCCAAACTATGACACTACTAGAAGAAAACACTGGAGAAACAACACTTCAGGACTTTGATTTGGGAAAAGATTTTATAGTTTAGATCTCAAAAGCACAGGTAACAAAAGCAAAATAGAGTAATGGAACTATATTAAGCAAAAAGCTTCTGTGTAGTAAAAGAAACAACGAACAGATTGAAGAGACAACCTGTAGAATGGGAGAAAATATTTGAAACTATTTATCTGTCAGGGACTAATATGCAGAGTATACAATGAGCTCAAACTCAATAGCAAAAAATATATATATACAATTTCAAAATGGGCAAAATATCTGAACAGACATTTCTCAAGAGATGATATACAAATGGCAAACAAGCATGTAAATATGTTCAACATCACTAATTATTAGATAAATGTAAATCAAAGCCCCAATGAGATATCATCACACCTCGGAATGGGTATTTGCAAAAGGACAAAAAATCAGTGCTGAAAAGGACATTGGAAAAAAAGGAGAATTCTTATACAGTGTGAGTGGGAATGTAAATTAGTACACCCATTATGGAAAACAGTGTGAATGCTCCTCCAAAAAGTAAAGATGTAACTACTAGACGATTCAGCAATCCCACTACTGGCTACATATCTAAAGTAAGGGAAATCAGTAAGCCAAAGAAATATGTGCACTGCCACATTTACTGCAGTACTATTCACAATTGTCAAGATGTGGAATCAAACTAAATATCTATTAACAGATAAATAAATAAAGGAAATATGGTATTCATACATAATAGAATACTCTTCAGTCATAAAAAAAGAGTGAAATCTGTAGTTTATGGCAAAATGGATGAGCCAGGAAGATATTATGTTAAATGAAATAAGCCAGTCACGCACACAAAATAAATACTGCATGTTCTCACTCATATTGAAATTGAAAAAGTTGATCTTACATTAAGTATAGAGTAGAACAGTGGGTTGAAAGGCTGGGAAAGATTGTGGAAGGAGGTATGGGTAGAGGCTGGTCAAGGGATGCAAAATCACAGATAAATAGGAAAAATAATTTCTAGTGTTCTATAGCACTATATGTTGACTATAGTTAACAACAATCGTATATTTTCAAAGAGTGGGATTTTGAATGTTCCAAACATAAAGAAATGGTAAATATCTGAGGTGATTAATACATTAATTATCCTAATTTGATCATCGCATATTTTGTAGATGCATCAAAATATCACAGTGTACCCCAGAATATGAACATTTGTGTTAATTAAAAATAATTAAGACACATATATACTAATTTAATTATTGACATGCTTTTCTGATTATAAACAGTGAACTTTTTTAATGTACTATAAAATTTCTGATTTTTACAAAGAAAACTTCGTTTATTCCTGAAAAGGCTTATTTGATAGTAAAAGAAAAAACCTTAAAAGATTGAAAACATTCTGCATTAATGTTCTGCTATGTGGTAAAATGATATATTACAATGCCCCAATACTGACAATCTAAGAGGCACAAACTAATTATTTTGTGTGTATCCCCAGCCAGTTTCATTCAATTAGCTGCATGATTCAGTTCAAAAGGTGATTAATTGGCCCTGTTTCATACTGCAGAATTATCATCCTATTTAGGATACATGGAAAGACAGAGAAATTTTAAATTTAAGTTTAATCACCTTATCTAGATATTAAACAGAGAAATAAAAGGAAGGGTAACTGACATGCAAACACTCTTTTAGCTAGAACAATTCCTACTTGCTCTTACCCAGTGGTACAGTCTGTACACAAAACACAATATCAGCAGTCAACACCTCTGGAAGTGGAATATAGAAACTGTCTCT